>NC_052502.1:34953793-35101256 GCF_016617805.1 Bactrocera tryoni | reverse complement strand
TTTGTTTCCATTTTTCTCTTTTCACCCGCTTGTTGATATTTCAGCCGCTTACTTTATGTTGCTATTGTTTTTACCACATTCTCCATGCAACTGTTTCGCTAACTGTGATAACTTTTGTACTTTGTCCTTAGAGTATACATACGTCCACGTGTACAATCGAATCTGCTTACTCATGTTTTCGCCATTTTGTGGTTTTTTCTTAGCCTCTTGTATTGAATATTGAGGCCTACGCTATTTAACTGTTCATAACAATTTAATACCAGAAAAGCGTTATTTAATAATAATTATTTATCTATCTAAATTTAGTTTACATTAGTTGCTCAGTCTTCTTCTTCTTTACTAGCGTAAAAAGCGCTTACGCGGTTATCAGTTCAGTCTGCGCAGTGAATAAATCTGTTCGATTGTATTCGGGTGAGTAATTCTTAATTGGATCACATGAAAATATCAAATCTAAAGCTCTAAAAGCTTATTAAATATTATTAATTAAAACTCAAATAAAAGAAAATAACTAATCAGGTAATGTGAGCGCTGGACGAATGAAACCTGAGTGCTAAGCAGCTCAGTATTTTTAATGAGATTAAGTAAATTGAGTGGTGAACATTTGGTGGAGGTAATTAGAAACAATCCAACCTTTTTTGGGTATGCAGAAAGAAGAGTGTACATAAATATGAAATTATAAGCAAGGGAAACACTTAGCGAGTTAAAAAGTGAACTTTGTAATGTATAAGCTACAGCTTAATAATTTTCCTTTCTTTATGTACATACAAATCTATATTTATACAATGCTTTGTTGCGTAAATTAATCTTTGCTATCTATTTAAATGAATAATTGAAGCAGTAGAGATTAACAATTATATCTTTTTTGCAATTGAGGCTTTAATGCTTCATTGCAATCTTGCCATCGCTCAATTTGTCTAAAATTTTTTGTTCACATCTAGCTCTTCAGTTGTAATTTTGCATAATGTAAAACATCAAAACTGAAATCCAATTAATTTAAATAGTCAACCAATTTATAAATAATTGTTTTAGACTATAAATTTGAGTTAGTTTAAACATATTTCAAATATATTCAATTTTATTTTATACTTACTGGCAGCCCTGCATTTAAGAGAGCAATCTCGTTAACTCCTCCCTGCTAACTCCTTCCTATGAAAAAAATCCAATTTCTGCAAAAATTCACTTTACGAACCATAGTTCTCATTTACATTGGAACAGTAACATTTTTCAAAAGAGAACAACAACAAATACGTTGTCACTACGGAAGGGCGGAACAGAATTCACTTGTTGTAGCTTAAATGAAGCATCATACACACACTCATGGGGAAGAGGGTCTGTGTAGACCACATTTCTAAAATTGCTATTTTGAAGTTCTTAACAAACAATTTTGATCCACATTCATACACTTAAAGCTTAGCTCTTCTCAAATTTTTGATAATGGGATAATTTCCATTTAAGTAGCCATAAAAGTTGGTAAAGATTTTATTGTTTTTTGATTGCTATTTAAGTGAGCTGTGGTGTGTGCTTATATATGAAAAGTCACTGATAAATATGTAGGGAATCAAGTATCGGTTCGAGACTTTATCCGTATTTCATTCAAACAATTCATCAATATTTTATACTAACTATTTTGCATACTTTCGGAGGTGCATATGTGGTCATATATGACGAAAAATTTAAATTGACCCATCGATTGCTTATTCAAGGAAGAGAAGAATTAAGTTAAAACCGGAAACAGGACAAATGATTTTATACGAGAATGAATTACAAATTGTATACCAGTTGCTACAGAGTATTATATTTTTTTCACCTAACGGTTGTACGTATCAAATAAAACTAATCGGGATAGATATAGGGTTAGATATATATGTATATATGTAAATGATCAGGGTGACGAGAAGAGTAGAAATTAAGATATATCGATGAAACTATTTATGCAGGTTTCTTAGTACAAAAAAAATTCTAGTTCGTAGATGGTCGTAATCGGACCACTACCACGCCCACAAATTGCCATTAACCGAAAACATACATATAAAGTGCCATAACAAAGCACTAAATTAAGATATAAAGCTGTAATTTAGTACAAAGGATTGCAGTAGCAAGGGGCATTTGTGAGCACATTTTTTTTTTTTTTGAAGTGGGCGTGGCTATTTCGGCACAATTTCGTACGTGGTATTCTTTTAATATTCCTATGTTACTCTGTGAAAAGGAGCGAAACCGGACAATAACCACGTCTACTTCCCGCATAGCATAATTTTAAATTCCACTTGATACTTTTACTTTCCAGTGCTCAAATCAAGAAGCAATTAATAAAACGGGAGTTTCCTTTGCACGAATAATGCGTTTAGAGTATGACCAAATACAAATCCAATAAAAACTGCTCAAGACCCTAGTTACCAAATATTTGAATCCCAGACCCCATAGCTGACTTCTGATCGAAAATATCGGTAAATGTTTGAAATATATGATTGAAATTCTGAGATAGAACTTCTCTGATAATGTTATGTCAAAAGTGGGTTGAAACAGACCAATACTCCCCTTAGCCCCCATATACCTAATATAAAGGAAATGGAACTTCCGGGTGACTTTATACCGCAAACAGGTATATCGGCCAATATGTGAGTTATCGTAATGAAAATAATAGAGCGTGGTTAACTCATAACAGTGTATATTTGTGCCTTAATTAGGTAAATTTTAGCGAAAACTTAGCCCAGATTATACAACTAATATCAGGATTTCCGGCTGACCCTATATGATTCGTTTTACACCAGAAAGTATTTCCCTGGCTTTGATTCATGCAAATTGCAAGAGTATATAACTTAGCCCTTTCTTACTAGTTATTAAAAAATTTAATTTCTACTATTTATGTGAAATGGTTTATACATACAGGTATGAAAGCTAAGTTTTCAACACCATCGTATGTAAGTATGTACATATTTATTGCCAGCCAACATGTTTCCTTTGTTTATATGTATGCCTCTAGCTGGCAGTTTTGACTTTTTTAGTCAATAAAATATTCAACAAATTTTTGATTTTCTATGATTTGTCTAACTTTTTCTCTTTTCTTCTTTCAGAAAGTAAAGTGTCATTTTCCTGCTTGACTAACCATTTGCAGTTGAAAAAAGGTAAGTGAAAATATTTGATGAGATATTCGTTTGATGGAATAAAAATATTTTTATTTGAAAATATTTTCACTAGAGACATCATTCTAAGTACTCAAATGTTTTCAAATATCATAATAGAAAGTCAATATTTCAGGACCATAGCAAGAAAATCATTTTTTTTCAAACGGTACTAGTACAAAAAGGGACGAGAGAGGATAAGTAAACCAGTTAAATTTAAGATTTATATATTTTTCTGTTTGCAAGAATTGCAGTGTTAAAATCATAACTTAAAAAAAACATATGCTCCACTCATTCAAAAATTCTATATCTTAAACCTTATTTCTTTTGAAAGTTATTATATCCAAGCTTTGAGAGATAGGCTACGTTCTAAAATTTCTAAATAGAGAAACGTGAAGTTGGCGAGCGTAAATTGTGTTCTAAATACTTCCAGCTTTCTTTTAATTTGTTAATATCTTAATTGTGTTTTTTTGTTTTCACTAAATTAAATATAAAGCCAATAACTTAGGTATTGCTATGTGTTTGTGTATATATATGTACGTGTGCGTCCCAATTAAATTCAACCAGCTCTTTAAATGGATCACATAAAGCGGATTCCATAGGTTTGATAGCTATGGTTCCAAATTGATTATTCATTTATAGAAAAGTGACTGATATCAGTAGGGATATTAAATGCGCAATGAAATTGAGCCGAAATGTTTCCTCTTATTTCTTCCCCTTTAAGCGTCGTTTCAACATTACAACAAACATTTCATTTTTACGTGATGTAAGTAAGAGACAGGTTTCATTTTAGTTTTGGAACTAAATATCATATGAAACTACTTTACTTATAGGCTTTGTTGAACTGAATGCTTGTATATTGTGCGCTTCTTTGTGACTGCTGTTACTGCATATCAGAGATGTTATTTTGAATGATTGTGCTTCATTGGAAAATAGTTTTTATTTTACTGAACTTGTATTTGACATCCAGTCAATTGTGCCGATTGCAAAATTGTACAGAATAACACTTAATAAACAGAAAGCAGAAATTCATTTTGTTTTGCCGGCGTGCAGAAAAATTTATCTGGAAAATAAATTATACTATCTGACTTGTGCGCTGCCAATGCAGTTATAAGAAGATTCTCTCTATTTTCTCTCATTTTTTATAAAATTGTACATTCTTAGAAAAAATTATGAACTAATTTAAAAAGCCAAGTATGAATATATGCAGACTTGAAAGGTCTCATATAAATATTCGTTATTTTTCTCCGTAAATTTTACTTTTTAAGGCCCAAGTGATCTATTGATTAATATAAATATAAAAAATAACTTTAAATTTGATTAGAAATGTAAGAAAAGACTTTTCGACTACCCAATATTTAAAAATCCTGTGTTTTGATCTACCAAAGACAGTCATTACTCCATAATAGTGTAAATTGCCAATGCGAAAAATGCACTTCAACTCAATTTCCTAGAATGCGGTAAATAGAATGGTACGCAAAGCAATGCAAAACGTGGAGATTTGAAATTTAAATAAGAGTTCAAATACATTATATTCCAAGTATTATTATTTTTTTGTACTAGAGCGACGCCAAACAAGCTGAACAGAGATAATTTTAGGAAATTTTAGGAAATTAAATTAAATGCTTCTTTTTAGTGTCACATATAGTACACATGGTATGAAGCTATTGGAAAAGTAATATCTTAATATTAGCTTTAACCTCGGTCGACATTAGGACCAATGACTTATCAAACATCACCTTCATTTAGTTACTTGTATTCGCTTCTATCTTTGGTTGACAATTGGTTACCAAAACCTTTTGTTCTCTTCGACTTAATAGAACCCCACTTGTTTCTGTAAGATTTGCAATTCAACCCCTCTCTGGCATTTTTCAACCCCATTCTCTGGCATGTTGGCTTAGTCTGTATTGTTTGTGCATAAACAGAAAGAATCAATTCAAAGCGCAAAAGTCGAATAGTTTACACATACCTTTTTAGAAAGCGATATATAAGGATTTTCGCGAAAATCATAAAAGAGAAGCTGAAAACTGACTAAAAAACAAAAAAAGTAAAAATTATTTTTTTGTTTCGAGTTCTATTGTATTTCTAAATTGTGTTTCAACTCTGGTTTGGTTGTTTATATTTCCACACACTTACTGGAATTAAAAGAGTGAGATGTACAACCACAAATACATTAGCAAGCATTATGCATATACAGAAGATATGCAGAAGAAAACCCACTTTACACAAAAGAAATTAAAAGTAATCCACTAAAACCATTTTATAAAACGAGCCCAGCAATAACAGATGACCAGAAGGAAAACGAGGGAATCGGAGTGAAAATGAAGAAAGATTAGAGAAATGCAGTAAGATGAAAATCTTCGTGAATAATATTTTATGTAGGGGTTTAGAAATGGCAACAGGTACGAACATCTGGAAATGAGATTCAGAATTACAATCCGTTTTTGATATACTTCTGTGTGAATTTGGTTTGCAAAAGACTTGTTGCTTTAACTCTTATGAGTTACATTATGAGTTTCGTTGTTTGCTAGCATCTCTGCTGAGTAGGAATTTTTCATGATGTGAACTCATGGAGTTAAATATGCATGTCTATACAGGTACTCTGGTCACCAGCCATTAAGTCAACTAAATACAGCAGCTTAAGCGCTAAGTCTTATGCATACGTAATGTTGCATATATACCCAAACAACTTGGTATCCCATCATGTTGTTTGTATAGCACATTGGTGTTTTCTAAGTCCACTTATTTATATTTTATCAACTTTATTTTATTTCTTTGTGCCCGTTTTGATATTAAGGTTGAGTTAGAATATTACGCATCTCTTTACCGCATAAACTTGTACAATACATCTTCTTATTTTTTATTTCCCTACATCATTATCTCTATATAGTTTATTGGTGTGCAGAATAGCCGACATATATTTGCTTTATTTGGTTTTAAATATTTTCAGTGCAAAATATTTAGTTTATGTAATATAATATACGTTGACTCACCTAAAATACCTATGTGTGTTTTTGTATTTTTACCGTTATCTAGCCTCCTTTTAAAATAGCACAAAATCACGTTAAGTTACCTAAAGTTATTTAAAGCTGCGTCGGTGACTTTCTAATATCACTTTTTTCCCTTTTCGGCACCTATTCAATGTTCTATATGACACATTCTCTTTCTCAGCATTTTTTGATACGTACACTGTACTCACGATCATGTTTTACGCTGATCTATCAAATTTATATAAAATATTGCAAATATCGTTTCTTCCATCGATTTCCATAACAGCCATTATTGTAATCATCGTTATCATCAACCCATTCCTCAATTCTACATTATCACAAGGCTCAGCAATATTTTCGTTTTATACGAATTGGCTGCTGGTACCATCAACTTGTCGATATTTGTTATTGAGTTAGCCAGTAGGAATCTCTGGTTTTGATTTGCCCTTTTTCTGCTGATTATTTGCCTGGTTGCTTTTTTGTAATTTTTTGTGCCAGTTCCTAGCTGGTGAAGAAAATTGACCACGACCAATCAACGAACTTCTTTTGGTTTTGTCTATGTACGAGTACACGGGTAGAAGGGCCAGCAGTTTTTTTTATCAAATTGTGACTAGTCGTTCGTTTTGAATGATTGTGGATTGTACAGATATATTACAAAACAGTCTGTTGCGGTTGCATAATTAGCATACTGAGTTACTTGCGTATTAAAGTTTTACTACAAGTTAGGAATATAAAATAAGTATCACTTCTGAAAACATTTGTGTTATGTTTATTTGCTTTCTACAGAAATTTATGAGCTGAAGTTACATTTTTGTAGTATTATAGGTTATCCTAAAAATGTTCATTAAGTTTAAGTAATTGGTCACTGAGTATTTTAATATTAATTAAATGTCTGTCAAAGCTTGTTCAAAATGATTTTTTTCAATGCTCTTCTGATCTGAGTATACAAGTATTGACCACAACTTACTATGGTTATGTTGTATGTTGTAAACTAATCTGTTGAAATATAATATTAGCTGCCATCGAATCATATGAATGTAAAAAGTATCATAATAGGCACAAAGATACAATTTTATGAGTAAAACACGTTCTCTAATTATCATTGGGAAAACTCATATATTGGCCGATATGCTACATATATGCGTTAGAAAGTCACCCCGAGGTTTGAAAATCTTTATATTAGGTATATGGGGGCTAAGGGGAGTATTGGTCCAATTCAACTAATTCTTGACATACAGACATACCATTATAAGAGAAGAACTATCTCTTAATTTTAGTTATATATATCACACATCGACCGACATTTTCGATGAAAAGTCAACTATAGGTACCGGGGTCTAACCATTCAGCACCTAGGGGGGACAGCTTTTATTGCATTTAAATATATTTTGGTCATAAAGTGGCACACACTAAATCAGTTGATGTGATATTTGGCACAGAGCTCACAGACAATTCGAGGAAAGCAGCAAAAAGCAGTGCAAATTTTGTGTTGCTCATACAACATGGTGTACCACATGAATACAGAAAGACAAAGGCAAAGTCTTTTATGACAAAAATAATTATTAAGATATTTTTTGCAGAGCGGAAAACTTTATATTCGATCAATTTTCCATAACTGTAGAAGGTGAAACGTTTATATTTTAGTCAAGTAATGCGATTTAAGGACGTTTTAAGGTAGTAGTCTGGTAACTTGGGTTCAAAAAATCAAAAATTTTTTTTTTCTTAGTTTGAAAGAACAATGTCTTGAGAATATACTGTGTTCAGACAGAAATTCTAAATATTTCGGGAGTTATAACGAGTTTCCTATAGCGCCTCGGAGTTGTTGAACTTTAAACGCGTTTTTCTCAAAACATTGTTTTTCTGGTCGGCCCGGGTCCTAACTTTTTTTCTACTGAACCGATTGCTTTCAAATTTTGACAAGCTATTCTACACTCTTATAGTTCTCGTCGGTACTAACAAGAATTTTTTTCACCTCTAACTTCTTATTTTACAACCCTTTCTTTGCTAAAATAAAAGGACTTTATTTTTCAAAGTTCGCCATTTAGTTATTTACCCTTGAAATTTAACTTCAGTAGTTCCGACCAGAATGGTCACCAGAATAAACAAGAATATTTGATTTCAGATAACATCAAAAGCCAAAATCACCCGGGCCACCCACGTGCTTTGTTTTTGAGGTTCCAACTTCGAGTGACATTAATAATAGTAATAAGGTATCAAATTTTTTAAAATAATATTCAGATATTTTATTTTCCTATAAAAAAACCACCCTCCAAAGAAGTCATGAAAATAGGCATTATTCACCAGACTACTACCTTAAATTGAGAGACTTTGTTTACATTGATTACTTCTGTTTATCGCAAAAACATAAATTGTTAATGGCGTAAAAAAAAGAACGAAAACAACGGACATCCTAATGATGCGTTACTGCAAGTAATATCCAACCATAACCCGAATAATACATTTTTAAATAGTGAAAAGGAGACATTCTTATTTTAATTTGTAGTCTTTACTCAATCATCTAACCATACTATACCAGTGTGGACACAGTTAGTTAAATGGTATTTTTGGCGTAATGCCCACTGCCCATTCATTTAATTTTCCAGCCGATAGTTATTATGAAGACCTGTTTCCTTGTCATTGCTTAGTTACATCATTTCAACTTCCTAGCTCAGCGTAAAAAATCTTCAGAAAGAATAATTGAAGTTAAGCTAGGTTATGTTGTTAACTGGTCGTAGTGTGAACTTCCCTTATCTTTTGTGCTAATTTTATGGTGATTCGATTGAAAAATATTGCACTTGGGCAAAGTATCCAAGCCAACTCATTTCCCCACCTTGCTGGTATTTAAAACTCACTTCCCCACTCTGTTTGTAGTTGAATCTCGCTTTTCCATTTTATTCATATTCATACTTTTATTGCATTGTTACTATTTCACTTTTTACGATGAGCCCACATTTTTTACTACTAAACTTTTTCCCATTTGTTAATTGCTTTTGAGTTATTTTCTGTTTTTCTTTCTGGGTTTGTTGCTAAGTTTTCGAGTTTTCTAAGCATATAGCTGCCATACAAACGGAATCTAGTGCTGGTACGGAAAAATTTTGCATTTGACATGGTATCTTCACGAAATTTGGCATGGATTACTGCTTAATCCATTCAGTAATAACATAATCTCCGAAAAATTGTTTAGATCGGATTACTATAGCATATAGCTTCCATACAAACTGGACACATAATCACTAAAAGAAATGCACCTGTGAAGGGTATATCAGCTTCGGTGCAGCCAAAGTTAACATTTTTTCTTGTTTTGCTTTTTCTTCAGCCCGGTGCCTATTCTTCCTCCCGCAGTGATAGCTGACTCTTCAAAGTGTTATTTATCTTGACGCCCCTGTGGCATTGTACCTTCCTTAAACTCAATTTCGCATTTATTCAATTAAGAGCCTATTAAACCTTTGTATAACGATGCCTATTTATCAGAGGTCGTTTTCGTAGTCTGGCAACGTTTGTGAGGGAAAGTGATTGTACAACAATTAAGTTTGTTATTTTGGTAGCAACGAAAGATCAATGCACATTACGACATATGTGTATACGTGTTTTCTATGTCTGTGAAAATATTAAATTTTTTTTCAAATACGCTGCTAATTTAAATCACATGTCTAAGGAACTGCTTAACCAATTTCAACCAAATTCGGTGAATAAAGTTCTTCTAATATTCTTATTTGACAGTGCGAAAATCGCTAAAATCAGCAATAACGTAATTTCTAATTTCTTTTGATTCTTTAACCTAAGTATACAAATTAAGGAGAAATTTATAGAATGGGATAAAACTTTACACGAATAATCCGTTTAAAGTAAGTCACTTTGTGACCAACAACTTTTCAAGATCCTAGATACCGAATATTTTGACCCCAGTACAATTAGTTAACTTTTTACTGCAAAATCAGTCAGTATGCGAGATATATGTATATTTGAAATTCAGGAATTACATTTTCCTGATAATAGCATGAGTTTAAGCGAAAGCTATAAAAGGCTAGAACTAAGACACAAATTAAACATCAAATCTGTAATTTGGTACAGAAAAGCCGAGTGGAGAAAAAAGCTTGCGGTTAAAAGCTTTTGGAAAAATTAGGAGGCCTTCTACATAATAGGGCTAGTATAAATAACTCACTCTTTAAGCTTTAACAACTTCAACTAAACATAGTTTTAGCACGTCTTCATACATTGTGAAATAGCATCCGTAAATTGTCATTTAAACTCATCATATTTAAAAAAAATGTAAATATAAGGTGCTTGAAAATCGGCAAGTGTTAGAGAAATGGCAAGAAAGTTCGACAACTCTCGCGAGTCCGTTCAAAAGCTTTTGGTAGGTATTTTGGTTATGAAACGCGTTCTTCTCCACTCGTTCCGATAAAGCTAAACTTTTCTCAAGGTCTCCTGACCATGCAATTTCCGACCCCACATTTCTATAGATAATTCTTTTTCGCTTACACTTGGGGTCAATGACCCATTTGTTTACATTTGTTCGAGATCAGTGATCCTTGTGTTTGTCCCATTGAGGTCAATGAATTTTTTATTTACATTTAGCCAAATCTACAACCTTTGTTTACATTTAGCCGAGTTAACCACCTTTGTGAAAATATGAATGCAGTCGGATTATAACCCCGCTTTCTCCCATATATCGTTTTTTTATAAATCTCCCCCTGAAAAGCAATAGCTGAATATGCCAAAAACATCAATCAAAGAGGACTTTATAGAGGATTTGGGGTCAAAATTGGACGAAAGGGCGTGGTTCTTCCTCCATTTAGGTGAAATATGTAACGTATCCGGTTTGCACAAAAGGTACTTATGAGGTATCTTATCTCGAGTCCGAAATTTGCGAAAATCGCAACATAACTTTTTAAACCCTCACAATCGGAATATGTGCATCCCAGTGCGTGTGGCTTGTTTTTTATACTTCCGTGTAAATGGGTGCAATAGTGCAGCTACAATGTTTTCACATCCTGAAATCTAATAATTAATTGAAAGAGTTGAGCACTGGCCTTCAATAATGATAGCGAGTAAAAAGACGAAAGCGTAAATTTGTGGCGACAGCAAATACTTTCGCAACAATTGAAAATTGCAACATCATCATTTGGAGTGATGAACATGTCTATCGTACTGACAGAATCGTCAGTCGAACATCATTGCATTTGCCCAGCATATTCGCTCATAGCTCCGTATTTTACGTAGCTTTTCATTTGTGTTTCATAGACCTTCTCAGGTGGCCATGCAGCTTCACGCTGCTTGCTTCTAGATTACCAGAGTGATTTGTCCAGTCATGAGGTAAAAAACCATAGAGCACATAAAATGGGATTGGAGAAAGTATTGCAGAGATACGGAGCTTCGATTGAAAACAGATGCCAGCAATCGCAATTTCGCAATGGCAAAAAACTTGCGGTAACACCAAAGCGCTTATGTCCACGTGGCAGCTTGGCGATTTATCGCAAAGTATATACACATGCACAAAGGGAGCTTAATTCTGTTTCCTGCACAGCAGCTTGGCGCTATTGGACGTATGCTTTAAGGATATAATAATGGAAAACCCATTGCCTCCAGGATGAAGTATGCAATATTCATGTTTTTAGTTCTAATGCATATGAAAACCACTGTAAATTTATTTATTTGATCAAATGTACACATTTATTCACTTTCTACCTTTTTCCAAATTTCTAAGCTATTTCTGACCTTTCTTACACTATAACTCAGAAGGTCCAAATTTGAGGAAAATTCACTCATTTATATTAAATTTCTTGATACTCGTAATAATGTTAACAAATCTTCACTAACTGCATTTAATAATAGCTTTATGCGAGTTTATTTTCTTACTGACTAAATTACTTTTATCATGCGGCAGAAGGCTTAGAAACAACTTTCTTCATTTGCCTAAAATCTCTTTTAAACTTTTGGTTAAAGTGTTAATTATCACTTAAAGTACCCTTCAAAGTTGGCAAAAATTTTTTTTTTGTTTTTGATTGCTATTTGAGGCACTGGGAAAGTTAAATGTGGGGTCAAAAGTGTCAAAATATGTGAGACTAATTAGTCTAGGGGTGTGATTTAAGGCACCTTAAAATTTAAGTAAGAAAAAGGCAAAGTGGGAGTGGATGTAAGACAATTATTATAAGTTAACAGACTTAAAACAATTAAAATAGTGAATATAAAAATCTAATTTTACTTTTCTTTGAACCGAATTCTTTCACATAATCAATTATTGTCTTAGTCAATTGTTGCCTTAGTTAAAATACGGAATTTGACATAAATTATTGCCCAAGGCGACGCTATAATATTTGAAGAAATTTTCCAGACCGAACCGCTATATCATAAATCTGCCAGGCAAATTGAATAAACAAAAACTAGTTCTTGTATTGAAACTCTTTATTCTCGCAGGTATTCTAGCTTCGGGTGAATGGAACTTAAGTTTTTCTTTTTCTAACAGATAAGAGTTGATAAAAGCTTTTACAACGAAAATTTTCAACAAATAATAAATAATAAATTTTAATTTTCAATAAATAATTTTCTACAAATAATCGGTGTTTTTTCGTTTAAGAAATTTGTACTTATATATTGAAAAGCTTTGAGAAGTGAAACAATGGTGAGACCTTTTATAATTAATCTAATAATTGTGATTTGCAGGGATGTTGTATTCTCTGTATACATATGCAATGAGTATATTAGTTAAAGTTTTATTTGGAATATAAAAAAAACCTCCTTTTCGTTCTTACCATCCAATTTTAGAATATAATAATACTCATACTGTTAAGTAGAAATACTCAAACTAAAGAAAATACAGTAAAAATTAAAGGCTAACCAAAGCTGCCTCTAAAGCTAAATGCATGCACATTTTTATCTCACATATACCACAAATTCATTCCTGATCTTTGGTTGTGAATGCATGTACTTTTTATAATAGTTCTACTAAACTTTTATAACATTATCGCATTTATTCTCGACGAGTTCTGAACTTCTCTGGACGGAGCACCTTTTTGTTATTACCTAACTGTTAGCTAACCAACAAACGGGCATGTTTTGCACACCGTGTTATCTAAACAGATATGTGTGTGGAACAATGCTCACTGCACTCGTTTTGTTTCTAATTTATTTTAGTTTCTTACCTAGATGCTTTTTCCGTCACCGGAAAACGGAAGTTAAGAAGCGGAAGTGGAATGCTGAGATAGTGTGCAAATAGAAAGCGAAAGGGTCTGTATATGAAATTATATTTCCATCAGTTGCACCGATGCTGTAATACCTTCGTAGTTCCATTGATTAATAAAACTATTATCTTGATTTTGATTGTTGAGTTTGCATGCCAAATATATATGTAGATATATCTGCCATATATACACTGACTTGCCTGAAGTTCCAAGTATAGCATATTTTTATATCTTTATAGTTACATGAGAATTTTATAAGGTGCTTTCTTTTCCAGCACTTTCGCAATAAAAGTATTTCGGTTACCTTTTTATATGACAAATCGGTTGTCTCAAGATTTTTGTTACATATGCGCAGGGTCGCTCTCTATCATTATGTGCTATACAATCAAAATCATCACAGTGCTCCGTATTTACTTATTTCCATTTCATTTGAACTCCTTTACTTGTCATGAACGCTCGTTTTGTCGAATGGCGGTTATGCCTTTTTTGGATTTAGTTTGCTTTAGCGATTGGTTGAGTACACCTTTTTGTTGTTTTGGCACCATTTCATGGTCAATGAAGCAAAATGAGAGCAATGTCTGGTCGTGTAAAATAAACAACCTTATTCATTCAAATTTATCTATGTCCACTGATAGAAAGGTAAGCAGTTTGTGAACAAGTGGTTATTGGTAATTTTTTCTGAACTTCTTGTGCGTTCTAATCATTTGTCAGTTAATTGCAATCTGTTGAGACTTAATAATTAGCTTTCATTTGACCTTACTGAGTTTTTAATACATTCGGGAATACAAAATAAGTGCACTACGAGAAGGAAGCAAAAGGTAAAGTAAGTAAAATATTGTGTTATCGAAAAAGTCTTTCGTATAAATGAATATAAAAATATTTACCATTTTGGTCGACCGCTTTTTGCAATTTTTCTGCTAGAGACATTATTTTATCAGTGTAAATCAAAATTTCGAAAATTCCCGAACGTAAGTGGGCGAACCATGTTGTGCTACACGAACTGATACAGCAATGTCTCCGTAAATTTCACAAATTTCATTGGTGGTTTTTTACATCTACCCATTATTTGAGAACTTTATATAATATTCTATAATTTTTTATAATTTTGTATTACCGGTTAGTTAAAATATTCTTGGAGTTCTAATAAAAATATATATATTTCTTTAAATCTCTTTGAATAGTGTGTTCCCCTCAAAATAAGTAACTGAAAATTTATGTAGAAAATGTATGCAGATGGCAATAACCTCATTTTTTCATGATTGTCAGCTTTTTATTTGACTATTCTATTAGTCGGCATGCCTGATTACTTTTCTACCGTTTGTTTATTTTTCACCAGATCTTTGTACATCTTCGCATCAGTTCAACTACTGTCATTTTCACTCCGAAGGATGTCAGTTTTCATTTTTCTTCCAATGAGTCGCATATATATTGAAATTGGGAATTTTGCAGTTGCTTGACAGGTGAATAGCACTGTCAAATGTAAATGTCAACGCTAATTCAAATATACATGAACTTACAACTATATACGAGAGTAACTATGTTATATCTTTTAATAACAGAACACCTTTCAAATGCTGCTATTTTGCTGTTATTAAATAGATTTGTTTTCTCGAAAGTATTAGCCTGATACATACATGCATTTGTATTAGTAATTTCTTATTTTTTCAAACATGCCACGACACAAGGCAAAATTCAGCACCTTACAAACGTTTTGTCAAGATTTCCTTATTTAATTTCAGAAAAATTTTCAACATATAGACATGAAATTTACTTATAATAATATGTATGAAATAATTATTACTGAAAGTTGAGAGGTTTACTTAGGAATAAGCCTTAATATTGATCAAACAAGAAACTAAAAGAAATATTAAGGATTATTGGTGTATCATTATAATTTATTTTGCATTATTAATTGAAGCTTAATGAAATTGTCTTGAAAAGCGTACTAATGTAAACAATTGAATTTAAAACATACATTCCAAGCGGAGTTAAAGCAGATACCATAGTTATAGCACCATTTCAACAAAGGCAAAAGTATGCAAGATTATTTTTATGCCCTCCATATACCCTTGTGTGACCATGAGTAAATAACAACTTATATGTGGCAAGTGTAAATAAGTTTCTCCGTGAGAAGGTTCACTTTTTACTTGCCACATTACATTTCGATAGTTATCATGCTATGACTGCGCTTGGGTGCCTTTTTGTTTGTATTACTCCTTTTCTGGATACTCCCCAAGCTTTAAGGTTTACTTTTATTGCTATCATCGAAAGCAACCTCAAACTTTCAAGCACGTTTTTCATTCTAACACTTTTCAAGCTGTGTAGCTTTGCTTTTACTTGCAACATCTGATGTTGTCGACGTGCAAATAGTTAGCGGCAAAAAACAAATACAAGGAATTTCGCTATTTAGGATAAAATTGCTTTAACTTTTTTACAAATGGAAAAGTTTTTCTTTCATCGCTCTCTTAGCCTAACCATGTACCAAAAGTAAGTAATATTTATGAATATAATGCAAATATTATTTATTAATAACTCAGTGAGGTTTCTTTAAAACCTTACCGCTGGTGGGGAAAGACCTTTCATTGAATGAGAATTCTGATTTTACTTTGTTCATAATTTTAAAATCCTTTATTTACATATTCTTCAAAATCTATATCGTCCCCCTGAAAGTAATCCCTTTTTCACTCCAATACACTTGTGCTAAGATTTTTGTCAATTCTCGAAATTTTCAATGCGCTCAGTGCATCACGTTTAATGTTTTTAACTGATTCAAAACGGTTTCTTCGAAGCGAGTTTGCTGAATAGCCAGAAGTTACCCGGAAATAAATCAGGGGAATACGATGCATTATCGCCGAGTAAATGCCAAGAGTTGTTGGCAAATAAATCCGGCTCTTTTTACGAATAGCTACGCGCAAACAACCAATAATACTCAAATACTCATAACAGTCGGAAGAAATTCGGATAACAGAAGAAAACTGTCAACATAATCTTCATTTTTGACCGGCTTTGACGTGTTTTTTCAGATAAAGCTTACCTTTGCCAAGATATATTTTCGGCCGAATGATCATTTGTTTGTAAGCATATATCCAAGAGCCACCGCCAGTAATAATACCTTTCATGACATCCTCGTAGTCGGAAAGCATTGTTTCACAGATGTTAACACGACGCTGTTTTTCGAAAAATAAAAATTTTGGAACCAATGCTTGCTTTCACTTTTCTTAGACCTAAATGATCTTTCAAAATGGTTTTCACTGATCCTTGCGATATTCCAACAATGCCAATAAGATCTCTGGCTGTTAATCAATAGCATATACAAGTATATAAACTGACCAGTGATACATATAAAAAGACATAGATGTTTTATGCTGCTTTAGGTTATGAGAAATGCACCTGTAAAGAGTATTAAAGCTACGGTACAGCCGAAATTAACGTTTTTTCTTGATTTTTGTTAAAATAAAAACAAATTAAAGTTCTATTGCACTAATTTCTATTAGATGCTAATTTATTTCTTAGCTCACCTTGCTAATCAATTAAAGTTTCCGTCTGATTTTTTTGGAAACAAGCTATAGCTTAATATGGGTAGAATAGAAATGTGGTATTTATTTCCATTAAAATCCTAACACTCACTCCATTAAAATACAAGTCAACCTGTCACGTGAAAATGTTCATAGAATTGAGCTTACCCGAAAGTATATGGGAACATGTAGTACATATGTATGTATAATATATTAATTTTAAACGATCTTAGATATATAGTATATGTGTATTCTGATCAGTGTCGGTCGGCTTAGGAATCTATAAATATATATATGATGTAACAGCTCTCAAATCTTCATGGTTACTATTACTGAGTGGAATTTTTGATAATCGCCTTTGCAGTAATTTTCATCAAGGTGAATATGCCAATGTAGCCGTAGCACAGCCTTTGAACTTTACCTGTTGCTGTGACATTGGAATGTCACCTATCTGCAACTATCATGTTTGGTCAGTTCCCCTTCATTAGTATTGCACTGTACATATACGTAGTGGTACTAGCAGCAACATTATTTTGCTTGTGGCTTTGCTCGGTACAACACTGGTCATTTGGCTTTTGCGGTAATGCAATAAACGCGAGGCACTCAACCGGAATATCCTGCCCATGATGTAACGTACCTGTAATGAAGCCGCGTTCTGATGGCTATGATGCAGTATTGCAAGTAAAAGTTAACTATGCCCACGAACACTGTCGTCAATATAATGAATATGAGACTAAAAATATGTTCACGGTTTAATCATTGCGTTTGAAGTTTAATTAAAATTCATTGTCTTATCATTGTATGTGTTTAGTTTGTTGCGGTAATTAAAAATTTAGCTTAGACCGCAAACATATTGATTCTTAATTCTACATGCTCTTTAATCAGCACTAGCAATTACTACCCACTCATCAAAGTAACTGTGCGCAATGCTGTGATGGCAAACTATTTTTAGCAGAGGACTCAACAGCATTTTTCTAATGCGGAAGGAAGGAAAGTGAAGGCTTCCGAAAGATAAAAAGGAAAATCAAATAATTATTTAGATAAAAGGGGCGTACACTCTTTGTTCACTTATTCTATTTTCAACTATTTTCACTAACCAGCAAGTGCTTTGTATCAAGTGGTGCTTGATTTTAATTAATTTTCTTATAGTTTTGTTTCCCACTCAAATGCCTAATCAGTTTTCTGCTGTTAGTTTAACTCACTTTCCTTTGACATTCTTAACTTTAATTTTAGCTGTGATCTTTTAACAATAGAATCAGTTCTTAAAATACCAACTCTTTCTTTTTTATTTATTTTTTTTTTTTTGAGTAACTTGTTGGTGTTTGTTGATTTGGCCTTTCGTTTTAGGGTAAACTCTCTATCTGACATCGAGCTACAGGGAATTACTATTTGATATAAACACTTTTTGATTTTCATTAAGGTCTAAATAGATAAATTCGATCTGTTTTCCAAATAGCCAAACAGCGGTTTAATTCAAATTATTTGAGGCCCGAAGAATATCGTTTGTTGAAATTATTGTTGCGAATATTTAAAAAAAACGAAAAAGTATTTGTTGGTGTGAAACAAGGTTTTTGTCTCAGTTGTTTCTTATAAAGCTGATTGCAAAAAGATTTAAACCAGCGTATACTTCGTCACATGAATTATATAAAGACTGTCTTCATAGAGATTTTCAACATTTGGCTTTCATTATGTTTATCATTTGTTACTCGTCGTCTCTTTCGTTTTTGTCTTTAATTATGTTAAGCGTATTATTAAATTTTTCTTTTTGCGTATTCTATGAATTTGTAAATAATTTATAGGTTGGTAAACAAACTCCGTCGAAGCTTTGTTCTACATAATATGCAATTGAGCCTCCTAAATCACCATAAGCCACAAAAAAACTTCAAGTTGGAGATACTTTGAGTTATAGAAGTTTTCATTTAAACATACAATTTTTCAAAAGAATGTACGGTATAGATTTATACAGAATTAGGAGTTTCATAAAGGTATAAGTTATAAGGAATCGAAAACATAGCGTTGAAAATTGTAATGCCGTAAACTAATTTTTGTATGTAATCTAACAACAATTGTTTTAAAAAAGCCCAACAATTTATGATTTTATGATGCATTATGACAAGCTGTGAGTCCCTAAAGTTTTATTTAGCTACTACGCATAAATTTTTTTGTTTATGTATATAAAGCAGGTATTCTTTATTTTTTGGCTGAGCATTCTATATTATACATAGTATGTATGTTTTATCTTTGCTTCTTTCAGTGAAAAGAGAGCCTAATCTGTTTAGTGCTTTATAGTGATCGTTAGTTCTGTTAATATTCGGATTTAAATAAGAATTTAAAATTGCAAGGGAATGCTTTAAATCATTTTTGGATGACGGTTGAATAATTTCTTCTTTAATCCTCATCGTTTTCCACGATGTTATTAGTAATATTCGTTGGGTCTATTATATTCGGTTCTACAATATCAT
This sequence comes from Bactrocera tryoni, assembly GCF_016617805.1. NCBI lineage: Eukaryota > Metazoa > Arthropoda > Insecta > Diptera > Tephritidae > Bactrocera > Bactrocera tryoni. The sequence goes on along the minus strand of NC_052502.1, from coordinate 35,081,989 downwards.
CTGTTATAAATCTGGCTGAGAAAATTTCATTGTCCAACTCAGTATAATATAAAATTGAAGGGATAGGTTTGATAAGATTAATTTGGTAAGGCAATAAGCCACCCAAAGACCAGTTTGGTCCTATGCGATAACAGATGGAGTTTAAAATGTTCGTGCTATATTATAAATATTTTTTCATGATCCATTTGTTTAAATAATAATATTTTACATAATTCTTTGTTAAACAATTGAAATTTTTAAGTGTTCTTTCGCTAAAAAAACTGAAAAGTATGTGACACAACTATGCGGAAAATATTCACCCTTAATAATCTGCAAAAAAAATTTTGTTCATTCATATTATTCCAAAGATATTAAATTTTATGTCCCCCTGGCGCTCTTAAAACGCATGACAAAATTTCATCGATTTATTTCCAGTATTTTATGAGAAAATAATTTTACAGTCTTATCATGCTTTTAATTTCAACCTTTAATAATTTTAACAAAAAAAAAGAATTTTTACGAAATATTTATATCACGGGGTATGCGTCTGATCCCCTTCCTAATGAACTGCTCATTTTCAAAATCGGTGATTTTTCGAAATTTTCGTAGACCACTTGACGTGGTTTGACCCTTCTATTGCCATATCAAGAGTTCAAGTTATGAAAATTCAATTGTATTTCTCCTGAATAGGAAAATGGCTTTTATTTAAAAAGTATTCAATAATACTATCTCTTTAATTCCCGAATTCCTACCTACTTCGTATTTTTTTATATCACAAAAACATAAATTAATACCAAATTCTAATGCGTTCAATACAAACATTTTTCAACCACATCTCAGCCTTTAAAAACTAAAATCGGAAAAAAATTGTATAATGCTCAGTATAGCAAAATTCAATTTTGAATATTTTGCGGAATTCGAATTGTCAAAATTTCATTGTATGCGCGATAAAGCGCTCAGCACCAAAAACTGCAGGCAGGCACTGCACAAACTAAATATGGATTTGTTGAAATTTCGACAAATGGCTTGTGGCAAAAACTGTTATCCCAATTGTTGGTTGAGTTTGCAAGAGGACGATATTAAGAACGGCTTAACAGAACAGGCAGGTGAAATAATGCCCGTTAGGATATTTCGTGATTTCAATTGGTTATAGTACATGAGTCGAGTGCCAATATCAAAGCATTTATTGCACATTATCAGAGCTATCTGCTTCTGTTGGTTTCAAAAGGCTTGTATATATTAAAGGCGATAATACCTTTAATTTCTATAAAAAATTTATGTTTCCTGGTGCTGTTGGAACTATAATAACATCTCCAAAAGTTCTCCTAGTATTCCTCGATTTTTCTTATGTTTCTTCACTAGTTTGTGCTCAGATTGATTTAATTTCTTAATAAAATTTTCAGGAATTTATGTTGCTATAAATATGTTTTACTAATTTTTTTTTTGCCTCATTTCTCCACACTTCCCTTGCGAAAACAGCACTTGGGTATTAACGATATTTGATATTTTTGCTGACTTCTATTTTGAATTTTATTAAAACAAGTATATTGGTATTTTCCTGGAAATAGTTTTTTTATTGGCATTACAATTCGACTTTATTTTAATTAAACCACAGCTTTGTATATCTCTTTTACTTCTTAACAAAAAATTTAAATTACCCACGTAATTGTTTCGAATACCACACAAAGGATTAATTGAAAAATCATTCACAATTTTTCAGATGAATTAAAACATTTTTAATCATCGAAAAAAATATCGAAATTTTCAAATGCACTTTGAAGGAAATACGGTAGTTGCGTCAGAGGTTAAAAGTTATATCTGTATTTCAGGCTTTAATAAAAAATTATAATTTATTATTTTAACTTTTGCCTCAATTGAATTCAGTTTTACACGTGATTCATCATTGTTATTGATCTATTGACAGAAAAACGAGTTGTACATATAAAATATGAATTTGAATATGAAAATTTTCACCCTGACTGCCAATTTCTTCATGTTGTTGCATCATGCAAATCAGCGGAGAAAATAGTTGAAATGAACATTATAGACACAAAAAATTAGAAACGTGAGAACAAGTGACGCCTTCAATACTTATATGTCATTAAATGTACGTTACGGCGCTTACCTTTGAGCATACAAACAAGAGTGATTGAAAAAATTAATATACTGTATAGTATAGTAGAGTATTATAGCTCAAGATTTGAAAACCTCAATATACTGAAAATATATCATAATACATACATATATCAATATACTTAATGTTAATGGTTAATATCTCAGCCTGTGAAATTTCGTGTATATATTAATAGAAATTTCTCTCAGGTAAAAACGTTTCATTGGAATTAATCAAATTAAGAGAAAACATTTTATTCTTTCTTCGAAAACTCAGAGAATGTTTTTCTTATCCTTATAACTTCTCATTTGCACATATTTACTTTTTTCCTTTACTTTGCTAAATTAGTTCTTATAATTAAAATTTCAAAACAATTTTTAACAAACACTCATAAACACTCATAAACACACTTACATATGTACAAATATGAGTTTCTATTTCAATTTGTTAAATGTGAGAAAATTTCACTCGTTGCAGCATTCAGCTGGAATTTAGACGTCAAAGGCGAAAATGATGGCGTTCGGTATTGTACAGATCGAATTCTAATATTTCGCATGTATTTGTTGAAATATTGTCAAAAATGTATTGCTTGCAGCACCCACCACATATTCGCACTTCACAATCAAAACATGAATTTATTGAATTTTCGACAAATCGCTTGTGGCTAAATCGCTCATTCCAATAGTGAACTGGCTGTTATATACATATATTAGCGTTGGTTTAACACTATGGATAGGTGAGATAGTGACACTATCATAGTGCCCGCTAGGGTATTTTATGCTTTACAATCGTCGTAACATTCCTCAAATTCAATATTTGGAAAAGCCTTTAGCTTTTTCAGTAATGCGTTGGCAATATCATCTATGTTATGCTTGTAAAACGAAAAAGATGTCGTTTTTTTAAATTTTTCGACATAAGTAAACGTCACACAGAGCCATGGCTCACGAATATGGAGGCTGGGGCATAGTTACAGTATTATTTTTGGCGATGTATTATCGCCAGTATTATTTAGAATATGTACTAATATGTAAATATACTATTCTTAGTATGTGTAGCCTTTTCGAGTGCCCTCCACCAGACAAATACGCCATAGATTATTATTGGCTTGAATATGGTTTCGTAGAGCCCCCACCTTTGGTTAGCGTCTCCATCTTCTTCCTATAACTCTTATTTACTCTCCTTAAAAATTTTGAACCATGAAATCTTTCTATTAAGGTCCCAGGTATTGCAACTTAGCAACAGGTTGAAGGCGAATGCCTGCAAATAAGGGTGAAGGGACTTTTGGGATATTTTAGAAATTTTTCCTTTACCCTTTAACGAACGTTATCAGCTGTCACATGACCACGTTCTTCGAGTTCTCTAAGTTGGTCATTAACCACCCAGATCCAAGGCAGTGGGAAATGGGTGCGCTTTCAAGCTTTCGTGAAACGCCTGTTCTGTCGCATAGAAAACGAAATACTAAGTGATGGAATTGAGGTTCGATTCACCTCAAACTTTTCGAGGACTGTATTCACCGTCTACTATTGGATACTTTAAACGAAAGGTGAGCATCAATGGATAGTTTCAACGCCTCCCCAATTCTCACGGTCCATCCATCATCAGCATTTCTGAGATATCCCAGTAGGATCATTTGCGAGAATTCGCCTAATCCATCTGGATTCATAACAGTCGTCTAAGGCTGTCCACGAGGCTATCTTGGCTTACTTTAACTCGGACTTGTATAAAGCCAATCATCAATTGTACCCGTTGATACCATCGAATCCGATGAAATTGCTGTGATTTATAGTAATATTCCTAGAGACTAGTATGCTGTCAAAGACTTCTGCTCTCTTAGCAGACACAAAAGTAGGAATAACGGTGAGTTGGTATCCGAGCCAATTGTCTAGCCTCTGTCAGAGCTCTCCTCTGCAGATATGGAGCTGGCAAGTTTTCCGGCACTTTCTTCTAGACTAACAGTAACGACCTTGTCCTTAATCTAGAGATAATGCTCGAGGCTGAAGATGGATCTATCAAGTAACGATCCAGCCTCGTGCTCACCGCAATCAATCGGATCGGATAGAACCAATCTCCATTTTTAATTGGAGTCCCCACTGGAGGCACTTGTTTAGGTGTGTCAAATTGAGTATATTTAGTATATTTAATATCGATTATATTTAAGATGACGTAATATTAATTTGCCAACAGGCTTTGGTTCCATATTGTATAGTGAAATTTTTAATAGAACTCAACTTGGCTTCTACCAATTTGCCATTTTTATTATGAAAAGCCATAACCTTCGTGCCATCATAAAGACCATATTGCAGGATTTCGCACTAATTTAAGCAGGATTTTTCGATTGGTAGATTTGTTATTAAATGGCATTGTGAAGCACCTGTTTTGCTTCATACTTATATATATTTACATATAAATTCAAATTCACCCAATGCCTTTATTGTTTCATCAGAAAATCATAATTAGACAGCTGTCGTTTGCGTAATTACTGACTGTTATTTTCAGCATCAATGCAAAACTGAAAATGCTTGTTGAAAAATGGGAGTAATGGTAAAATTTGTTTCCTGTAACATTGTCGGAATAAATATTTATAGATTTTTAAAATAAATACTGAAAAAATATTAAAAGCCACATGGAAGCCAATAAATAAGAAGTTACATGAATGCAATTATGTGTGTAGCACACACTTTTAAGTTCAAAAATATGGCCTCCATCAGATGGCGTTTAAATTAAAAAAAATATATATCATTGGACTAGGAGTGTTGATAATTTTAGTGTAATACATTTGTAAACAAAAGTATCTGTTATCCTTTTTTAACCAATAAGATCAGTGCATTCGGTGGAGAATGAGAAAATTATTATTTTCTACCCAAAAAATGAAGAGATGGGGTAGAGCAATAAATAAAATACACAACAATAATCACTCAATTCCTTTACCAGCACGAGTACACCATTGTTTGCGTTAATATTTTTGCTCGTTCATATCAGCATGCCGGAGTTTAGCATGAAACAGGCAACAACAAGGCAGCCGACATTCGTGTCAATGGAAGGTAAACCCCTTGTGGAGCACATCGCAAAACAGTGCATTCGGTGAAGTATGGGAAAATTAGTTATTATTTAAGTTGTGTTAAGTGAAAAATATATTATAAATCGCGAAAATATTCCAATAAATAAATGTGTTGAATAAGAATGTAGAAAAATAGTGTGAGAAATAGCAAATTGTAAAATGAATGCAAGAAAACTTAAATGTAAAAAATAATATATAGGAAAAAGTAAAATAAAGAAAAGTTGCGCAATTGTGTAAGCAGGATAGCAAATGTAATAATTAATTTGAAGAAAGCAGTGTCCAATTATAAAATATAACTTTTTCTCAGTCTTACATATCTATGTCTATATTTATTTCAATTTCCGTATTACAATTTATTTTCGTAAATGACGTAGCTTATTGCAAAAGTAGTACGGGTGTAATGTAGGTTCGAATAATCCAAAGTGTTAAAAAACCTGGAATGAAAAGCTTGATTAGAGTGAATTATTACAACTTTTTCTTTTTTATTTTTTTAATTTATTATTCCTTAAGGAATGTTAACCGGTTGCTATTTGTTAATGTTAATGTTCAAGAAATTAAAAATAAATATTAGATGAGTGTTGAAAAGTTCTATATTCAAGCTTATATTCGCTCACTCGACTGTATAGTGTCTTTTGCACAAAGTACCTTAACAAAATTTACGGTAATGAAACAAAAAATCTGAAATCTCATTATCCACTTAAAATCTCTTTTAAACTTATTACTAGTACGCTGATTTCCGCCGAAGTACCCTTAAAAGTTACTGAAGAACTGGGTGTTTTTCTTATTGTTATTTTAAGGCTCATAAAGTTAAATGTGGTCAAGTACAAGGTAAGTAGTGTGGGTTATTGTCTTAGACTCAAAATCATTCCAAATATGAAAAGCTGCTATTAAGGTTGAAATTAATTCTGTAAAATAAAAGTCAGTGAGCATGTGCATTTAAATTTTCAAGACAATTTTGATGGCTTATTTGTAAGTTAATTATTAGTTTCACTTAAATGGCTTCTCATAATCGAATTTCACCGATTCAGTTGACATATTTATCTAAAAAAAGTACCCGTCAATTGCTGTACTTTAGTACTGATTGAGATAAGTCAAAATGAGATATTGTAAACTTTCTGTCAATTGTATAAGAATCTCCTGTATATTCTCCTATATATCTCCGGAATTTCTACATTGTACATACATTTCTTTTTTTAACATTCAGGTGTGGGCTTATCCTGCTTCCGTTTGAACATGTATCTTTCTATATTATAGCTAAGTTTTACGCTTCTGCTTTTTCAAATATATAACGAATTTTTTGCTTTCTAAAATCGATGTGTCTCACCCTTTTACTTTTACTTTTTCTTCTTTCAGAAATTTCCCTGCTTGACTAATCACTTGCAGTCGAAAGAAGGTAAGTGAAAATATTCCTTAACATATTCGCTTTTTTACTTTTAAAATACTTTTACTATATTAATTTGTATGATCGTAGTAGCAAAGGTAGCATAGTTATTTCATATCTCAGGAAAAAAACTCTTTCAGAAGTTCAAAAAATTCTTCTAATATATAAAGGGCATCCAAACTTTTCTTAAGAGTATCAGTAACAACGATAATGTTTGTGTAAGTACTGATTTAAATGGTTAGATGGGTTTTCTCGGGTAAAAAACAGTCTTTTTTCAAACAAAAAATACGTTATAACCTTAATTTTGAGACAAAAAAACTGAAAATTGAATTTTTGGCAGACATTTTTACGAAAAAATTTAAATTTCGCGACATTTTTTTTTAAATAGTTGTTATCGAAAACAATTCTTCTTTCAAGTCTTTAAGAATTGTATCTCAAAGACCTGTAAAATTTCATGAATATCTAGGCCTAGCTAACCTCGAGCGCACAAATTTCCAAGGCTGTATCTCCGAAACTATTACTCGAAAAGTTAGGGCAATATTCAAGAGGTGTTAAAGAAGTTAATAAGACAATAAGATATTTGATTTTCGGTTGTGTGTATCTCATATAGGTTTTTAGATATTTCGAGATAATTTCAATATTTTTAAAATTACTAAGAACTATAAAGTTAAAAAGAGTCTGCTCAATCTCCTTCTAAGGTTCTAAGTTGTTATACCTAATACGAACTTAACTCACCAATATAAGAATAATAAAGTTGAAAATCGTAAAATTTACTTTACATTCGCCCACCTTCCCACTTATTACGTCATCATAACATGTTCTTCCTTGTATTTTTCTGATGTTGAATTCCTTTTACCACACTAGAAACTTTTATATTGCATCATACTATATGTATATTTATGTGTGTACTATATTATTGTGAGCGCTAATAAATGTGCTAAGTTATATAGTAAATTGTGAAGAAATTATAAAAGAAAATACAAAGGATAAAGTTACATCAAGAAGTTTTGTTGCAACACAACACCTATGGGTATTTGTCTCGTTGTCATATTCGTAGAACGATACAAGAAAGTCAGAGAACACGTAGTGCAAAGAAGGAGCGGGACAGAAAAACTTTCCTAATTGCAAAAGAAATAGCTTCCAGAGAAGTATATGCACATGCATGTGTGTCTGAAATTCTGTTTTTGTTGTTGTCATATCAATTTTTCCAACCAATACGTGTATGTCTTGGTTGCTTGATATATATTTAGATTCACAAGTATTTACCGCTTACATTCATAAAAGTGCAAGTGTTGGTGCCATAACCACTACACACAAGCCGTAGGAAAAATGTTCCTCGAAGTGAGACAAACGAAAAGCTTCACACTTAAATTAGCTAGATTAGAAAGTTCCTGCGGGTACTTATTCGCGCCTGTATCTGTAGGAGTATGTACCTAAAGTCATGCAAGCGATTTAAGATATATTTAATTGTCATAATAGCGAGATGTTTTCTTCAGTGACTTTTCAGAAGTTTGAAATCAAAATAAAACACTCACTATTATTTTAAGAGTTTGTAGTATATAATATCAGAAAACTTCTAAGGGTATAAATTACAGAAAGATAAATGAATAACTATTCAACACTGACTTTCAAAATTATCACAGTATATGTAAATAACTAGTTCCTTTTGTAAGTTTAAAACTTTCAAAATGACTGTTTGACTGCCACAAAAAAAGAAGAAGTGCTGATTTTTCTAGAAAACTAATATACATTTTTGTACCGCTTCTGTCGAAGATTTATGAATATATTAGTTCCATGAATTTAAGAATGTCTAACTACTAGGCAATTGCTTATTAGAAGATTTTGTTTGTGAAAATCTTGGTAGTTTGATTTGATTTATTTTTGAAAAAGAAAAACAATAGCAATTATGATGGCCTATTGTTTTGGAAAAATAATCAATCAAAAATAGAGTGCTTTATAAAGGTTAGGTTAGTCTGATAGGCTAGTGAGCCACAAATAGACCAGTTTACTACTTAATCAAGTCCGAGAGTGTCGTAACTAATTTATGAGAAGTAACCATCCTTCAGGATACAAGATATTTATGGGTTTTGAACCGCTATCTAAGGGCTTTTGTGCCCAATGCAGGATGCATGTTCTTGACGCTAATTCCATTAGGTTTTATGGTTCCATTATCGATACCTGTTCCAGTATCACATGCCGTGGATACCTCGAATCTTCGAAGCGTTGCCTTGCACAAGAGATGCTTCATGGTTTCGCTGGTGCCTCGCTCTTGCCATTCCCTGTAGTATTCTCGATATGCACCTCCACCAGGCTATGACCAGTGAGTGTTCCAATCATGTTCCTACATGCGTATGCCTTACTTTGGACAGCACCAACTCCCTCTTCCATTTTCCAGCGTATAATGGATATAAATATTTGATGTGTTGCGCACAGCTAATTTACCTTTACGCCAACTGTGTACTTATTTCCATATTTACTTGCACATTTTTTCTCAATTGAAGAGTGGGATCATGTAGTTGATGCTTGCCAAACTGATATTATCCACCGAGCCTTATTCGAAGATTCTATATTTAAATTATGCACACAGTAGTCATCAAGCCGATTTTGCTGCGCAGTTTTCAGCGAAAAGCAATAGTTCAAGAGTCGCCTTTGAAATGTGCAGCGATTTTCTGAACCCTTTCCATTGACTCCTGGTTGGTAGATTACCGTATGCCTGTTCACCATACTACTGCACCGCAGAACAGAATTAATCTTATAATCACTTTAAAACTGGTGCTAGCATGAGAGGGGAAAAATCCTGGAGTTGTACCAAGCATTTGCCTATATACATATAAGATATTGTTGGCTTTTCTTCCTCTTTTTTCTACAATGTGCTTTAACACCAGTTTACTGTCCAAGACTACACCAAGGAAGTAGATGCGGTCCATGAGAAAGAGTTGTTTTCCATTTATGGAAGTGCGTCTCCGAGGAGCGATTTTGTATTTTATAGTGAACACAAGTAGATCCGTTTTCTAAGAATCCCAGACTCGGGCTGCGATGCCCAATTCTGAGCGGTATTGCTTTACAAAAGTCTTAAGATATTTGCTATCAATTTGAAAAAATCATATATGTGGGATATAAAATATTCTCGTATTTGCATATTTATATATAAGAGGTAATTGCTAATATCACTCGCTACTCTTGTATCAGTTAATTTATTATGTTATGTAATTGTAGAATAAATTTTGAGACATCCTCTTGTATTGTTGTATCTCACCCATGAATGGTCGTGCTGTAAAAGGCGAATGCTGTCACTGCTTTTAAGAAACATCCTCTTGTCTAATTATTTCACATACAAAACACAGACAATTACTAGTAATGCAACTGCTTATATTGCTGTTATTTAATTCAAATTGAAAAGTTTTCCTGTAATTTCAAATACTTTACGAATATAAATGTAAAAGTACGTGTTTTAATTTAATGACAATCCATGCATTCTTGCATTTGACATCTGTCAGAGTAACGCTTGCACGAATGCAAGCAATCAACTCTTTACAAACACACAAAGCATTACTCTGAAGTATTGTAAAATTACATGAACGATGGTTTATAATTAAATTGAATCTGTCAGCATGCGCTAATAAAATTGTTCTTCTGGAAAATGGAAGATATATCTTTTATGCGTTTTCCATGAAGTTATGGAATATACTCTCTTTGTATTTCATTTGCATAAAATCTCATATCCTTAGGAAAAAACTAAAAACTGATACTTGACAAAAGACCAAGTAAGGATATATTGAGATTTGCATAAGAAATCGCATGTAAATGTTTGTTGCTCCACAGTTGCATATATGTTATTACTATTAAGTATTTGTATGCATATGTACATGTATAAAACGGTTTTAATTATATTGTCTTATATCACAAAACTCTTCTTTTTAAAGTCTTCAAGACTTCTCGGATGCAACAGATTTCTTCATTACAAATTAAACACACTCAGATCAACAATTATTTGTTTGCCTATGTGTTATTGTTTTATTGTCTTATTTTCCTGTGCTCTGGCTACCACCAGACAGCGGAAGTTAAGTAACGAAAGTGACATCAACTCAAATTATACAATCGCAGAAGGCGAAAGCTTAGAGAATAACTATGTATATTCTTTCATATACATATATATATTATCATAGTGTTACATGCAGCAGCATTTCTGTGCAGGAATATATATTGTCAATGTGAAAAGTGCACCTCAATTCAATTTATTAAAATGCTGCATAGCGGATGTTTCTAGCAAATGAAAAATGTGGGGATGTTAAGCTCAAAGAAAAGTGCTTTCCATAACAGTTTTTATTTTTTTTTTTGTGCTGCAGCTGACTACAAATATAATAATGATTTGCATACTTAGCTGAGCATATAGTATTCAATACGTACATACACATATACTATAATTTAATGACGAAAAAACTTTCAAATAAGTTTTGCCAACACCTGAAGATATTTTTCCGTCTTTGATCCTGGCAAGTTGCAAGAGTACGAAATGTTAGGTTAATTCAGAATAATGGAAATTATGGCTTAACATCCTACATAAGTACTTACACAGAATCTTTACTGAAGTCTTTGGTTACGTTTTGCAATTTATTTTTTAACTGCCTATAATTTTTTCAACTTGTTGGGTTTTTAATAACTTTGCTTTAGTGTTGGCCCAGTAAGCGCATCTTTAGAATCAACAGCCACTCAAATGTTTCGGTCCCACTGTTTCGAGCATTTTTTTTGATAATGACATATTGCAAAATTAGGCGGAAATAGTCTGGTTGCTTATGAAGTTTAATTTATTTAATTAATTTTCATGCTCTGCGAATTTCCGTGTGACCAACTTTGGCACGTACTTTTTTCTGCCCTGTTAAAATATTCAAAACCATTATATCACTACTCAAAATGTTATGTTCGATTTACCTTAAATTTACTAAGAAACTATTTGCTTTAAGAAGTTTTCGGTATCTCCACTCCATACTTTGGCTTATTGATTTTGTTTTTGCACAAAAAACTCATAAACCTCAAGCTATTCGTTATACTTGTATCAAATCAAAGGTTTAGCTTTTAGCACTAGCACTAGCTGCTTTATAAACAGCAAGAAGTAAATACTTTATGCAAATGAAGTGAGTAAAAAGCGTTGAAATAAAAGCATAGTGGAAATCAAAATAAACAAAGGAAATGGCATTCAAATAGAAAAGCTCTACAAGTGTGGACATGCTTTTACAGAAACTATTTCAACAAGGGTTTCCATGCAAAGCACATTACAGTTTATGAATAGAATGGGCAAAGAGAGGTAGAGAAGCTTTCAAGATATAATATAAATCAATCATCAATGAAAAAATATACTTATGTATGTAAGAATGTTATACATGTTTTACCTGCAGATATGTATGCATAGTTTTTACCGTTAAAAAATGCTTAAGATTCACACTGAGTGAAAACGTTTTTGTTTTGCCAAGAGATCAAGCAGGAGATGTGAAAACACAAATTTGTGCATGCATTCATGTATTAGCCAACAAAAAGTTTTCGACGAAACCAACACAATCAGTAGAATAATCGTCAGGCGGAGGTGAGAATTAAGCCACTAGAGCTATTTAAAAACTGACAGCCAACAGTTGGTTGCAGAATTGAAATGAAAATGGGTAAACATATGCCAACAAGTACTACTATCTGGAAAAACAAATAAGAATTACAGTTGCTGGTATAACACCGTAATTTTAACTTGATGAATTACAAGTTGAAAAGGCAACTTGTTGCATTTAATATATTTTAGTTGAATTTCCTTATGATTATTTTAAAAGAAATCCATAGATAAAGATCCATCAGGGCATATAAGTGAAGTTATTGGGTTACTTAGAGTAAAGAGGTAAATCATATTTGAAAAGTGAGACCAAATTGAAGTGGGTGAAAGTTTAAATACATTGGATGATATTCATAAACTTCAACAAACGTTATTTTAATTCCTGCCAGTTTATGAAAGGACACAAACTACTTATTAAAACTTATCTGTTCACATACATATATACTGACGCTTGCTTAAACAAAAGAATAAATATTCCTTCTGAAATCCACACCTTTTATTGTAATTTATGCGTAAGGTAAATGTTCACCGAAAGCTTTTTGTTATCACTTATTTCTTCATTTGTTGATCAAATGCGACAGAATTATTCTGACTTAGCATATATATATAATAATAATGTGTTTTATATATAGTATACCCACGCGACTCGTTACGTAATAATATTTGCCACCATAATGTACTTTTATCATGAAATGTACTAGCATGAACTTGTGAAGTTGTTCTTCCACATTTGGTAGGGTATCCGCTCAGCTGGAAGTTTATTTCTTTGTGGGAGTTTATGGAGTAGAATAATCGTCTGAAAACCTGTGCTTTGCTCTTTAGCCTTTGAGTCAGCTAAAAGCAGCAGTTTAAGCCTTAAGTTTCATACGTGACATTGCATATTTATCCGCACACTTAGCTTTCCATCGTTGTGTGAAATGTTCCTCGAAGTCTACTCATTTACATTTTTCGAAATTTTGTTTTACTTCTTTGTGCTGTACTAAATTATGGTAGATTTTGAAATTCAACACATTTCTGATTATGGCTTTGGCACATATTTTCTTATTTATTATTCACTGTAATACTTCATAATCGGTACATAGTTTAATGGTATGCATAATAGTCTATATTTTCTTCACTTTTCAATATTTTTTTTTTATATATACTCATGCACATATGTATGTACATATACGAATACTTGTATAATATACAGTGATTACCTAACACTCCTATATCTGATGTAATTTTATATTTTTACGACTATCCACTGTAAATAACCAAATATAATAGAGGTCATCCGAATCGGTTTTACCGAATTAGCTCGATATTGATTCCTGACCCATTTCGAAAGAAACAAGGCCCGGTGATGCTGTCACACCACAATCCGAACGTACGGATTTGAGGTTTTGACTCACCTCAATAGCGTCTATTTTGTTTTTTTGATGAAGAAGTTAAGCTAGAAATAGACATCATCTGATAATATGATTTTGTATGACAATTACACTTACAGTCGCCACCACAACACATGAATTTGAATATTAATTTCGGACAATTTCCAAGGGTTGTATCAAAGTAAAACGTGACATGATGACATGTCATACTGACAAAATTAGACACAAAGCAGTAAACACATGTGTGGTACGCTTGTTCCCCGGCACCCAAAGAGGGTTGGTATTGCAGATGTGCCTAATCGGACCATTGCCACGACCATGAAACGATATTAATCGAAAATATTTAAATTACCATAATCAATCTCTACAACAAGACTGAAAAAAATCGATATTTGTTACAACGAATTGCATTGGGTAGAGGCAGCTGCGGTTGAAAATAAAAGGTGTTCGTGACCCCGCCCTATAATAAGTTTGTTGTACATATGTCCCATTATATCTATAAGAGCCAAATTTGGCCAGAGTCTAAAAATATACGAATTCGGATTATAACCATGAGAATAGTCTTATTTACTGATTGACATATTACGTTGCTTTATAACTTTATGCTAAGTCCATATTAAAATAAAGGAGGATATGGCGAGTAGTCCTATAGTTATTTGAGATACAGAATAATCAGCTTATAATTTAACAGAATGCCTCACTCTGAAATGATTTTCGAAAATTTTGTCAAAATTCAGAAGTCATTCACACACTCTTTTAAAGTAGTTTTTTTAAATTGGCTGCTGTCGAATTACACGATATGATAAATTTGTCACGCCTGCTGCAAACTGGCGGACAGAATCGAAACCAGAAAATGGTTATCATTAAAAAATAACAGAAAATTGTCGAAGTCATATATCACCTTCACAAGCAAACAAGATATTATAATTCCACTTTTCATCACTTAAAATTATTTCGTAATCGAGTCTCCAGGTGAAGTGACAGCTACCTTGACTAAATCGATTTTCGTTGAACGTTTTTTGCAGTACTTCGTACCGCTTGATAGACTTGACATATTGCGAGCATTCAATCTCTGAAAAGGAAAATAAATCGAAGGTTGCAGCTCCGGTTGCCTATTTGGGAAAAGTACCACAAAAAATATATGGTTGATCTGTAAATATAATCTAGACAAATTGAGGCATGAAAATATGAGAATACATGTGCATGAGGTGCACTGATGAATTACTGAGCTTATACTTGATTGAGTACGCTATGCAGTCACTATTAGCTTGTCGTACAGTGGTCAGCAGTTGGGTGTCATTTATTAAGATTGTTAAAGGCGACACCATTTGATGGGTCAGAGTCCTGAAACGTAGTTTGTCACATTTTAAACTTTATTGAATTAAATAAAGAAAAGTTTGAGATAGTGCAGAGATATTTACTTCTACAAGCAACTTGTAATTTACCCTATCTCTAACAGGGAATAAATGAATACAGAAACATATTAACTTTTTTCTTTGCCTATGCAATATTTACTTTTTTGTTGAGAAAAAATTGTTTTAAATCTGTTTTATAACTGCAGAAGATTTACGAAAGGAGAAATTTAACAACTGAAGAAAAATGTTAATCAATGAAATGAAATTAATTTACGTATATGCAATATTTTATTTTTAGAAAGTTTAGACATATAAAAGTAGTAATCTGTAAACCGGTTTAATTTTTCAGGTATGTAAACCAAACGAGTCTGACTAATTTATAACTAACAGAATAAATGGGTGATAAGTTCTCTCAAATTGAACTAGTTCTCCATTTATGTATTAACGTGTGAGTAGAAACGTTTCAATTATAATTAATTATTTTTGTTTAATCCAACAATTTTCACAATGAAATAAAAACATATTAAAATAAATTGAATGCAAACATTTTTCAATAATTGAAAACTTAAGCTAAAAAGCGAATTTAAAAGAAGAATTTATGGTGTTCAATAAAGTAAAATTTCATGTTGAATTTTTCGCAGAAAATTCTTAAATACTCGTATTTTCAAAATCTCTTGTGTGCCCGATATAGCGCACAGCATCCACAAAATGTAGGCACTGCACGAACTATACATGGATTTATCGAATTTTCGCCAAATTGCTTGTGACTAAAATTCTCATACCACCTGTTGATTGAGCTTGCAAGAGGACGATATTAGCTGCGGCTTAACAGAACAGGCAGGTGAAATAATGCCCGAAAGGGGATGTCGTGGTTTCAATCGTTTTTTTAAGTACGATACATGCAATTTATGTAGGTGTGAAATACATACACCGATAAATTTACTGCACAACATTTAAGGTCACTGCTCATGTTGATTTCCAATGGCAAATAACATCGTGTATGTATTACATGCTGTTAATATGCCGAATAGTACGAATTTTCTAGAATTGATGGTTCCAACTTCTTATCCGATAACTGTGTATTTTCGTTCCCATAGCGATTTTTCAAAAGCTATCATGTCGAAACAGCACTTTGGTATATACTTATTTGAGCTGACTTTTCGTTATTAAATTGTTTTAAAATGAGTATACATACATAATATAGGTGTTGAAATTAACCGTTTTCCGGTTGCACCCGAACATAACACTTCTTTACTGGTTTTTTGATAAAATTTTTATTTTTTGCTATACTTTATATTTCGGTATGTATTCAGATACAACGGCATTGCATTACCTACCTATCTCATCGCTATTCTATGGTTATTTTTCCCAACTCAACTATCTGCAGGGAAAGCTTTGTCGCATTATTTATTAATCGACTACCAATCTTTATATTAATTTCCTTCAGACCGATTTACACTAATGCTTTGTCTGCAATGGCAAAAATCTTGATGTCTCATTTATTTAGCCGCCAATTTGGCAGTTTAGCTTAAACTCAATTTCATCTCTATTCAATTATGAGCTTTCTACACTTTTGTTGTTTCAATGCGTTTATATCAAAAGTCATTTGCGCTGCCTAGGGACATTTTACAGCATATTAGAAGTCAGCTGTTACGTTTCAATGTATGCGTAACTCAAGAAAATAAAAGCGGTTACGGATTTGCAATCCCCCTCATTTGGCTACTGCAGTATTTGCCCCACTTTTGAATATATACATATAGTACAAACATACACAAATAAGTATGTTTATGTTTTATGTTCTATCTTCTCTTTTCTTCTTCCTTGAATTTTCTTAAGCTCTCCATTTCTGCGGCTACATTTGATAGTTTGAGTTTCACAGCATCACACAACATAGTGTTTATTCACGTTTGTTATAAAGTTTCATTGTGGTTTCAGTGCAGGAAAAAGCATAGTCCTCGCCAAAAAGCTTGCCTTTCAAAATTTGTCTCTAGTTTCCAGTCTGCTGACTGGAAACTCCGGTGACTGGCTCTACCCTCCCAAGCATTATACTCGTATGTGTGTATTTTGGGTGCTCTTTTGTATGTTTTATGATGAAACTGTAATTTAAGGTGTGTTCAATTCGTAACAAAATCATTTTTGACCTTTTGCTTCATCTTCCGGAATTTGTTGGTTTCAGAAATTTTTGGAGGAAACTGATTATGTACCAACAAAGATATTTTGGTTAAAACGCTCGCTATATTTAATTTCTCATTGTTCTTTATAATAACAATCAAATCCTCAGTAAAGTTTTATATTTATTGAACAAACATTACAATGAGAGAAAGTAAAAATTAAACATGGCGAATAACACGCAATATTAGCGACAAATTTAAAACGCAATTTATTGCAAGTGTTCGAGCTTGTGTCTTTTATGTTACCTATTAGAGAATTTACTCAATCGGCAGACAAACTTTTAGTTCAATATTATTATACTACTATGAGTAGAAAATAGTAAGACTTTGTTCATAATTTTGAAACTCTTAATTTATTATTTAAATTTATTTCGGATACTCTATGATCAGCATGATGGCCTGAGCCATGTTCGCCAGTTAGTCCTTCAGTTTTTGAGATGTCGAAGTTCTGTCAATGTTTGTGTTGATGGCCAGAAGTTGATATAAATTTCCCTTCTTGGTGCAAAGGCATGGGCAATGGCATCATCTGATGATACGTCTTAGAAGTGTTTAAGAGAAAGGTTTTGCGGAATATTTATTTTCATTTATGCATTGGCAACGGTGAGTACCGCAGTCGATGGAACGATGAGCTGTAAGATATATCCGGCACATGGACATTGTACACAGAATCAAGAGATTTAAGTGTCTGTCCTGGCTATGTCATGTTCTCCTGATAAAAAAGAACACTCCAGCTATGAAGGTTTTCGATTAAGTACTAGCCGGTAGAATCAGAGGAAGGGGAACACCTCCACTCTGTTGGGGAGATGAGGTGGAGAAGAACCTGACTGCACTTCGTTTCTCGAATTGACGCCAAATATCTTAAAGAAGAAACGACTGGCGCGCTGTTATTTACTCGCCTATAAGCGCGTAAGCGGTTTTTATGATCATTTATGGTTCTTTTTTTATTATTGCAGTAGAAATATCGCGATATTTGTTAGTATATTAGAAGATTCCATTTTTTCACCAATCACTTTAGGTTTTAAATGCAATAAATTTTTGTTATCGAAATTATTACAATTTAACCTTAAACATAGATTAGTAGTATTTCTTTAACACATTTGCGAACTCGAAAAATTTTTTTCAGCCTCCACAAAAATATTTAAATTTGAAGATTTTTAGCTGCTCATATATTTCAGCTTTAAAGAAATGAACGGATGTAATTAACGACTTATATGCCCCTCAGCGCAAACAAGCGACATACATTTTGATAACCCTGCATATCGCATCTTACAGCTGCACGCATGTACTCTCAAGGCAGGCATGAAATAAGAAGAGATGACGCGCATCGGCGCGTGTTACTAATTTCCTCTTCAATTTGTTTACGAATATGTGATTTTTTTGCAATTAATCTTATGGGTGTATACCAATATCCTTAAATTCCCCACCTATTCCAGTGAGTTCTACTTCAGTTCTACTTTGTGCACGGGTACGTATACGTAAGCTGATGATATCGCTTTGTCCTTATTGCTTTAGTGTGAGCATTTATTACAATTTACAAAATTATCTTATCGACAATTAAGATTAATGTGGCAGATGATATTTCTTTTTTAATTTTTTCCCCTCTAGCTAGATATGGGCCCAGCCAATTACTTTTATATCATTGACATACTTGAGGAGAATTTTTTTATAATTAAATACAGTTTGAAGTGAATGAATATATTCAATAAACATACATACTGAATGGATATAGCCGAATTTATTTTCTCCGTAGTATTAATTATTCATGTCACTTAACATATACACTTTGCCTACTAAAATTTTAACTTTCAGTAAGAAAATTTTTAGAGATCTTATTGAGAACACGAGTGCATTATTTTACCAATATGCAATTTTGTGCGTAATTGTTTGTATCCAACCAACTTTTTTATTTGCCTTAGTTTGGTTTCCATACCAAGGCCGGAATTTAGCAACATTTCCAAGGGCAATTTATCAGAAAACCGAAATTTATGCACAAAGAAGCAATATAGTATGCCGGCTCACTGGTTCAAAGCAGTTGAGGTGAACTGGCCACATTTTATATGTGCTATTAAAAATAATTTCGCTCTTGAACTGAACAGATAAATTCACAGCTGCAAGCGCCAATAAAGTATAAGCATGCATGCATAAATTTTTTTTTTTAATATTGCGTCCCTTTTGCCATAAATAAACAACAGGTGCCATATTGTGTGTTATGAATTGGTTTGTATAAGACAAAGGATTGAAATTTATATACCAAAAATTTTATATACATCAATAATACAAATAAACAATAACCCATCTTTTATGTTATGTAGTGAGAGAATTAGTATCAGAGAAGGAAACCAAACTTCCGGATAAATTCTATTTTTGTTAACTCATAGATTCCAAAATACGAGCAAGAGTTATAAACATTTCATAAGCAACTTAAAATGAGAAGAATGATGGAAATAAGTATATATACGTGAGAGTAGAATGGAAGGATTTTTTCGGTTGCACCTGAACATATACCTTCTTTACTTGTTGATAATATTTTGGTTAATTAGCTAAAAAATTAAATTTTCTACAGATTTTTTTTTTTATATTTTATTGTTTGACTTCTTCTTTTTTACTTTCACGAATTTTCTGAATTTTTTATGCTCTGACATGTAGCCATCAAAATGTCGAGGGTGACGACGTCCAACACTTGCTGCATGACACTAAGTAATTACGACATGGTGGTTTGTGATTAATGTTCTCTGTTGACATAGCAGATTGATATACTATGTAAAAGTGTAATAAAATACTGTTGGTAGGCGATAAATATAGAAGAGTAAACACTAATGACGATAAAGTAGTACAAAGTAATCATCGTAACTTTCTCTAGTGCATGAGATACCAGCAATGTTGGTAGATATGCGGGTAATGGTCAACACCATTTTTTTCGATTACTGTTCGTTACATTGGACATTGAGTTCATACTAAGCAGACTCAAAAAAGATAGCACATTTTTTCGACAACACATAGTAGACAAACCAATATAATTTACGAAATCATAAACAGCTAGCAAAATTAAAGCTTTCTGCCGATAAAACACAATCACAGAGTAATAATTTCTTCGGCTGAACCAAAGCTATTACACCCTTCGCAGCTGCATTTTTGGTAGTATAAAAGGGGATACAAAATATTTTTGTTTATTTTGATCCGTCAAATTATATTGCAGTTATATATTATAGTGGTCCGATCTAAACAATTTCTTCGGATTTTATAGGTATCAATGTCTTCTATAATAAACTGTGCTAAATTTCGTGAAGATAGCTTGTCAAATAAAAAAAACTAAATTTTTATGAAAAAGTTGTCCGATATTGGTGCTTCGAACAAGATAGGTGCTTCTGTATGAGAAAAAATGAACATGGCATTCAGCTTGTCCTTCATAAATATAAAGTAGAGGGCCTCCCACGAATCCTTTTAAGTGTTTCATACTTCGTTGTAAACTTAATACATCCTTTTCATGGTATAATTAGATTTATTTGAATTATCTCCGGACTCATTAATAATTTATGTTGTTGTTTTTTTCAGTTTTAAACATAAGCAACTAAAGCATTCATTATATTATGCATGAACCGAATGACATCTTCTTATCCATTGTATTTCACTCTTACTATCTGAGTGTCTTTGGGTAGCATTCTACTGGAAAATACACATGTAATACTTTGTTACTTACACAAATCAAAATAATAATTCTTTATTTACTAAAGCGCGTACAAATATTTTGTACGTTCTTACGAATAAATGGCTTTGACAGACTTGTGCAATATGCGTGCTAAAAGTGTTAGAAAAATAAGATTTTTTTTGCTTTGTAGACATTTATGAAAACAAATGTACATATTTCACATGTATATGAAATCAAGTTAATGCAATTTAGTTGAATGTAAAAATCGTTGAACTGTAAATTCTTAATTTTTTGTCAAAACTTTCAAGTTCGAATAAATTGCAAGAAGATATCATAAAACTTTTTAATTGCAGAAAAATTAATAAAAGGCAAAATCTTTTGACTGGCATAATCAAAAATGGAAGTATACTGTAATTATTGAAATATTATTATTTCGAGTTTTTGTGTTATACCAAGGTTTATAAAATCATGCAGAAAACCTTTCAGCCAGCTGAAGGGTTTGGTTGTTCATTAAATTTTGGTGTTTTTGGCAATCATATTTAGTTGACTCAAGTAAGCAGATTTTCTAGCAATGATATCTTGACAACAAAATTATTTAGCAATGCTATTCAAAGTATACATATGAGTCTAATGCAGTTAAAATTTTATTCTGCTCCAAGTTTAAGAAAAGTGATTGACACATAAGGAGTGTATATCAATAATCAATTATGGATTTATAAAATGAGTACGTGACTAACCTTGTATGACCGCGAAAGTTGTTATCAGACTCCGAGAATCTTAGTTTCTAAATAAACACATGTCTGAACGTTCGGAAAGCCTCACACACTTTGCCTTTATATAGGGTCTTTTGGATCATATGGAGTCGCCAAAATAAATCCGTTTTTTCTTTGCCCACATGCTAGCGAGGAAGTTATAGGTGGGTGGCCAGACAACACCGGAATCGTTGGTAAATGTAAAGCTGATGAGAACGGATAGCTAGGCTGGCAGTATGGTCAGCGCAGGGTTATCATCGGTTCAAGTGCTGTCGTAATATTCTTTTGGTCTTAGATCGATCGCGAGAGAGTGCGAGTTCTTCGGCTATCCTCTCCTTAGTTGTCTTGCTCTAATCCGGCCTATCGTCGTCCATGCTGGAAGGTTTAGAAGCTTACGGGACACAGCTGCATAAAATGCTGAAGATGAGGTGGAAAGATCTCATCCCTTACTTTGTGATTGTCTCGCGTGAACGAAGGTCATTCATGATGAACTGTTGCCTATATGCTTGTAGTACGTTTAAGCAATAATTCATATGTGTGCGGCTATTTGAAAATCCACAGGGAAAGAGGTCCTTCATTTTGCAAAAGCTCTAAAGTTAAATGCCAGGGAGTTGTATAGAATACCAGTAAAGCGTGGAATATTATATACTTTTTGAATATCTTATTGTAGCAGTTAAGGTAGTTTTTAACAGGAAGTTGATACACTTATTCGCAAAATTTACATATGCAAATCTCACACAGCTATGAAGGCAATGACTTCAAAATGTTTGAGTTCTCAGCTCATTCATATACTTCTTACCCATACAATGATATCTCATATTAAATTAATTGCTTTATATATATTCACACCATTCTCAAATATACATTATAGTAGTGCTCAATGCCCCTACTTGTTATTCTACAAATTTTGTTTCCATCTGAAAATTGAATTCTTTGGTAAAATTGGCAAAATATCACTCGGAGAGCTGTGAAGCTACATATAAGTAACAAAAGATATTTTCAAGGTAGAAATTTATATGCAAGTGGATTTTAATAAGTATGTCTTTTAATCTGTATTGTTGTTTTTCCATATTTTACACGAATATGTTATTCATACACTATGTTGAACATCTTTATTGTCCAATTTGTATTGCTGATGACGATAGAAGAGTTTAACTAATATGAGTCGGTTTAGTGAATAAAAGTTTTCTCTTGCATCGCTTTGCTGAAAAGCAAATACATATGTATATGTGAGCTAGTTGAGTTCCACTGACTCAATTAATGAACAACTTATTGAAGCGAAAGCAAATAGCGACCACTTTACGATAAACTTTTCAATATTATTCATTCCGCTCTCACGCCAATTTTTAATGAAATATCAATATCTTCCAGTCAATATTGGTGATTTTTATACGACCCAGTTAAGTGTTAACAATGCTGAGTGCTTTCATTGAAAGCGAGAGAGCGCACAAACACATGGCTTCTACATATTTTATATATTATGTACAGCCATATAAATTCCGAACATCCAGTTTCCTCAACTACTACTCAACACTACCAAGTTTTCCAACGCGATTATTTAAGCTGCTGTACATATATACATACATATGTACGTACACTCAAGGACACTTTTCTTATCATACCACTTGCGTGACCGCGCGATTGAGAGCAAACAATTGTGTCATTCAGTTTTCAATATGGCGCACATACCTACGAAGGCTAACCAGTTTTCTTGTTTCCAACTCGAAATAAAATGGGTGCTTAGCTTTCATTTTGCATTGCCTTAGTTTTATTTCGCCTACAATAGAATATCTCATTTTTCAGCGCTGATGTATTTTCGTAAAGTTAAATCATGTCAAACACACATATCAAGATTATAATAAATCATGGTACTTTATTTATAGCTTTAACCTCATGTTTTTCTCTAATGAACCTAACTACCCAACCATGCATGTTAGCTTAAAAATTTTTCGGCAATAACATGTTATTCGAAAAGCATTTGACGCCGTTAGACATTCCGGTTTATTTTTATGCCCTGAACAGGATATATTAAGATGCCACTACGTTTTAAATATCCAGAGGGAAAAGTCAGAGATTCCATAATGTATATTTATATCTGATAATCGTGCTGCGATGAGTTGATTAAGTCACGTCCCTCTCTGTTTGTGCATATAAGTGCAGTCATACCTCAGTATTTGATATATCCGACTAAATCTATATTAAAATAAGGTTAGAATACAAAACTCAGAACAAGAAGGTATTTTATATCATTTCTGGCAAATCGGACTATTTTCATTCAATTGAAGATAAATTGACTAATCTGTGTTAGCTCTCCAAACTTATAATACAATACACTTTCAATGGTAATCACGAAAAAGGTTGCTAACATAATACCTCTCAAAAATTCATGGGAAAATTTGTTGTGCTTCAAATATGATTTTTCGATTTCTCTCTTCCTATACTTTTTCTTCCTAATAAATACTAAAATTTGTCTGAAAAATATTATTAATATTTGTTTTTTTTATTTCAGGTATTTTTTATGATTAATTCATATATTTCAACAATAAACTTTTATTAATGTGGATTTTCTAAGTAAGTAAGTTTTCAATACATTATTTAATACTTAATTGTACATATTTGCATAAATTAGTAAAAAATAAGAAAAATAATATACCCTTCACAGGTGCATTTCTTTTAGTAACTAACCAGTTTGTATGGAACCTATATGCTATAGTAATCCGAATAACAATTTTTTCGGAAATTATGTTATTACCTTAAGCAGTAATCCATGTTAAATTTCGTGAAGATACCGAGTCAAATGCGAAAGTTTTCCATACAAGCTCTTGTATGGTTTGTATGGCAGCTATATGCTATAGTTAACCTATCTGAACAATTTCTTCGGAGATTACATTATTATCTTAGAAAATAACTGGTGCCAACTTTTGTGAAGATATATTGTCAGATGTGAAAGTTTTCCATACAAGAACTTGATTCCGATCGTTCAGTTTGTATGGCAGCTATATGTTATAGTGGTCCGATATCGGCCGTTCCGCCAAATGTGCTGCTTCTTGAAGAGAAAATGACGTTTGCCAAATTTCAAAATGATATCTTTAAAACAGAGGGACTAGTTCGTATATATACAGGCGGACAGACAGACGGACATGGCTAAATCGACTCAGCTAAACATACTAATCATTTTAATATATACATAGTACTTTATAGGGTCTCCGACGCTTCCTTCTGGCTATTAAAAACTTCGTGGCAAACTTAGTATACCCTGTTCAGGGTATAAATATATGGGAAAGTAGTTAGGAACGACATTTTATAGATTATCCTCAAATTTGTTAATAAATTCTGACACGTTTTAGAAATGGTTATGTTGGGCCACACAAATTGTTTTCAATGTGCAATACGTCAACCAACCACAAACAGTAAAAGAGAGAAGCTTGTTAGACATTTCGAAAAGATTCTAAACACTTCTGTTGTCGTTGGTTAATTTCTTTTTGTAGAAATAGTAAAACTCCGAAAAGCTGCTTAGTTATTTGGCCAAACTAAAGTCTATTTAAGCCGCTTATATAGAATAAGGAGCAAAATAAAAGGAAAAGTCCACAGAAACACAAAACATTACAATTTCCAAAAGTTGGAGTTAATAAACCCATTAAAATTTAATAAAATCACTACAAAAATTATGACTTAGGACAACAAAACTCATTGAAGCAGAAAAAGGGTACAAACCTTACCAAAAACATCTCTGTATGCCCATAGTACATTGTAATTATTCTCCTTTGTGTTTTCCTGTGAACATATTTTTTGCTCTCTTATCAAATACGGGCATTCATAGGCACCCTTCTTTAAATTTAATGGCATATATTGTTTGCTCTAAATACAATTTCTCGCTTTCATTCTCGTCACCACAAGTTTGCTTGCTAACAAATATTTATAATGGCACACAATTCGCTGAATTTTTTTACTTGTTTTTGAATGCCACTTATTCATCGATACTCATTGTTTTCCACATTAGGTAGGACTATCGTTACTCATATTATCGCCTTTTGCTCTCTTGACATATTACTCAACTCATGATTGAACCTCTATGAACGACTTAACTTTCATTTTACGTTTTAGACTCACGTTTATGATTTCCAAAAGCAGCACTTAATAAATAATTTATTTGATACATTAAACAAAAATTAAGTGCACATGCGGCATATTTGATAAAAAACAGTCGTCGAAAAATGGCGCAAACATATGGTGACAACTTTACGCTTGCTTTAGCATCAATCTTCTTGAAACTCATGCAATTATTAACACGTTTTTAAGAAAATTCAACGACACATATACAATTTAACTGTGTGACTTCCTTCTTGCCTTCCTAATGATTGCAGTTTCTGATATCCCAATTCTAGTGACAATTGTTACACATACGCCATGCCATCTCGCAACTTTCTTATCAATGCATGTCAATGCTACATTCAGCCATTACCTTACCAACATTTTTTCGCTAATTACTTAAAGCTATAACATTTATGCCTTGGTAGTCAGCACTAGCTTTGTAAATATTCTATTTACTTTATCCCACCTTTAAAAAAATCGAATGCCACTAATATCTATATTTTGATCAAACTGTGAACCAGATAAGTCAAAAGCAGCATAAAAGGTGTTAATAAGCAAACTCAAAAGGGTCAAAGCAAATAGCAAGAAAGTATAGAAATAGTAAGTAAACCAGTTAAGTAAATGTAAGTATAAACAGAGATTGAAATAAATTGGGGGTGCAAAGCAATTATTTTAAGTATTAAAGGGAGAGAGAAAAACGTTGATAAAACGATGTCTTGGATAATATTCTCAGCCAAATTTTGCGAAGTTTTATTAAATAGAAGAGTTTTCCATAAAAGGACTTGAGTATAATCGGTCAGCTGCTTGGCAGCTGTATACAATAGTGGATCGATATAGGCGGTTCCGCAGTTAGCAGAAAATCTGGAGATTTTTGTTATATGTATATTTTCAAAAATAACATTTAACATTACCCAAGGTGCAATCAAATTCTTGCGTGGAGAAAATCCAGAGTTTGTCGAAGCATAGTATGATATTAAGGAGAACGCGACAAATATAAAAAAAATACAAAAAAATTTATTTAAATAGCTGCAGTAAATAAGCTAAAAATATACGTACATATATACTGCGCATAAGTATATGCGAATGTCAAGTTTATTTAATTCCGCTTTCAAAAGACTTCCTTGTAAGCAATTAAAAGTTTGTAAGCATTCAAACTTTGCTATTTAGTATATAAATATGTCTGCACGTACACATATTTAGTGTTTTTAGTTGCGCACACGAATAAATTTGTTGCGGTCAGAATTTCGGTAAAACAGTTTATTTTAAGATGCGACCAAAGTTGTGGGCAATTAGTGGTGAAACTTACAAACTGCAGCATTTGGTGTGTGATTCGTGTGTACATATGGTACGTATTTAATTTCTAAATTTTCTTTTCTGTTTCGGAATTATACTTCACGTGTTTTTCGAATCAGTAAAATTCACGTCAAAATATTCATTAGTATTTGAGATACGCGTCGTTTTATGAGGCTCTAAAAGTGAATTCTTTGATTTTTACTATGTCTGAATTTATTGGACAAAGAAGAGCGATAATACACCATTTCATACTGCATCGGTAATTCGTGATCGATTCGCCACATTTTCAACTAATATTATGCCGCAACCACTGCATTCACCTGATCTACCTTCGTGTAAGTTCTGGCTATTCAGCAAATTCACATGACCACTATGAGGACACCGTTTTGACTCAATTGAGGATATAAAACCTGAATCGAAGAAGGAAAATTTTCTGCTATGATGACTTGAAAATTCGCTGGCATAAGTGTATTGCAGCGGGAGGGAATTACTTTGAAGGAAATTAAATGGAAAAATTTAACCTTTAAATTTGATCACAGTAGTATTTATCTTGTGAAAACAACTACGCATTTGACGTGGTATCTTCACGAAATTTGACATGGATTACTGCTTAAGGTAATAATATAATCTCCAAAAAAATTGTTCAGATCGGATTACTATAGCATACAGCTTCCATACAAACTGAACACATAGTTACTAAAAGAAATGCATCTGTGAAGGGTATACTAGCTTCGGTGCAACGGAAGTTAACGTTTTTTCTTGTTATACTCTCGCAACAATGTTGCTAAGGAGAGTATTATTTTTGAATAGAGTTTTCACAAAAAAATCAGAAAATAACTCCTTATGTTCTCTTCAGATAATTTTAATGGTCTCTTCTTTGAATAAAATGCAATTCATTGGAGAATACATAAAGTTTTTCTATCCAACTATATCAAAATTTTTCTGTTGGCTTCAAATTTCAATTTAATACATAAGCTGGTCATACATGTCGTATGATTACTCATAAGTTTAGCGAGTACGAGTGCAGTATTTCAAAATACTATTCAGATTAAAATATAATTAATATTATATATATTACATAAGAATTTTATATCAATGCAAAAGCATGGTATCATTCTGTATCACAGCAGCAACCTTCGAAACAATGAAAAAAAAATATATCCGACACGTTTGTTTGATATCTTTTGATTAGCAGCTATCCCTATCAATCTCGTTTCATGGTCATAGGTATACTTTATTTTACATAATTAAAGAGTTTAAGCTGTTTAAGCATTTATGAAGTCATATAAAAATTCAATCTAAAGAAAGTATAGGTTGTTTTTTGAAGATATTATTATAAATTCTCATTATTATTTATAAAAGTATATTATGAAATTTTAGAAAGATAATTTTTTTTGAATATTTTCTACCATTGAAAAGGGATGAAAAATTTCAACTCATTTTAATTTTTTTACTCTTTCTTATATAAAAGTATACACAACCACGCAAATCAGCACTTGATCCACACGATCACAGAGTTAAGCATAAAAAATATTTGTCTTATAAGAACATATAATTTATGTAGTGTAAAATTGATGCAGTAAAAGGCAAGTTAATTTTGTCGAGACTGAAAGTAACGGCTTAACCATACCGTGTAAGTGAAGCTATAGAGACGACAAGGATACGCCAGCGTCATATACATATGTACGTACATGTGTCGATAGCAGTAATATGTACAAAGACATGTATACTTGCATTCCCCACAAGAGTATAACCCTTTAGGAAAGCTTTGAAAACTTTTAGGATCCTATTAAGCGAACTCTTCTTTATACCCTTGATAAAAGTTAAAAAACACGCTACCATTATTTTTAGGCTATTTTACAATTTGTGAGGACTAAAAATTTCAAACGAATTTCCTGCTTGGTTTCTGTTCTATGCTACTTATATACATACTTGAGTCTATTTGCGAAATTAGGCAATAAAGATATAGTACATAATATGAACCAATGCAAACAAGCCACCCATAAATGCAAGCACCTACGCGCATAAATAAAGAGTGTCTGTTTTAAAATATAAATTCATTTTCGAGTACTTTAAAAAATAACATCTATTTAAGCTTTTTATATTCCGTTGAACACCATAAACTGAAACGAAGAAATTTAGAACGGGCTGCAAAAGATGTGGAGTGTCAATTGATAACTAAAAGGAATCTGAAAATTTTGTAGCTAAAACAAAGTGGCGAAATATTTTATTCAGTGATGAAGTTAAGATTAATAGTTAAGGAAATTATTGCAAAAGATAAATACCTCACAAAGACAATTAAACATGGTAGCAGAAACATAATGGTTTGGGGCTGTTTCTCTTGGGTAGGCATTGGTCTTTTATTTTGGATAAAGGAAACAATGACCACCTTTGGGTACAGAGATGTTTTGCAAAACGCTATGCTGCCATAAGCTGAAGAAAACATGCCATATCAGCAGTATAACGACCCGAAACATGTTTTGAGGCTGGTATCTGAGGTGCTTAATGGTGCAAATGTGACCTGTATGGCCATTAAGTCAATCTCATGATCCCAAACCCAGTGACAACTTGCGGATTGACCAGAAGATCAGATTGGCAGTCTTTTCAACTCAAAATAAGGAACAATCATGTTGAAAGCAAAGAAACTGTGGAGTGATACCTCATTGGAACCATGCCAAAAGTTTAATCAATCCAAGGCCAATACAATTGGAAAACTTATGAAAAGCCACAGAGAAAATGCCGTACAGGTTACTAAACTAATAATAAGGAAAAAAGGACAACTTTAATTTTTTGTCTCTATTTGGAAAAAATATTCTAATCCATTATTTTGACCAATGCAATTCCTTGCTTAAAAAAAATCAGTTTTTGAATTAGCGTCGAAATATTTCCGACATATTTACGTAGGTTTAATAGAGTAAAGCAAAGACCTAACTGAAACAATAATTTTACCTGCAAATATTTCAAAGCTATTAAGTAAAAGCTACTTACACCTATTATTTTGTCCATAAGCGTATATAGCAGTGTGCTTTATTTATAGAGTTAAGCCAACTGCGCCTTGAAAATGAGTTGACGAAGAAGGCAGTGAAGTCCTTTGATGTATGTGTCGCTTTGCTAATACGATTCGGAAAAAATACTCGTATGCTTGAGCTCTTAAATAAACAAATGTGTGGGCTTATAGCGTTTTCTTTTGTTGGTTAACGGATGTTGATTTTGTTTTACTTCCACGTCACTCTTGCAGCAACGTAGGCGAACTGTGAATGTTGTTTGAGTTTTGCTTTTTGCTTTTATTAGATTTTAAAGCTTCAACCTTACATACTCATGTGGATATAATTTAATGGTCAAATGTGTTGAAAATGTTAATATGTTTGAGGGGTTTCATTTATTTATTTAATTACGATGATGAAACGCCATTTCAGAGTTGTAAACATTGTCGAGAGCAGATATGCCCAAACTCAAACCTTATACAGGAAGTCGATTCTATAATTTTTTTGGAGTAAAAATCTCGATATTCAAAGAGATTTGTCAATTTTTTGTGTGGCCATACCAACAGTCAAAATTGCTTTATAATTTTTTTTGCCTTGATATATCGAATATGAGAATTTGGACTGGCTTTACTCCAAAGCAAGAAAAAAGTTAACTTCAGTTACACCGAAGCTATAATACGCTTCACAAATAAAAAAACATTCCTTACAAGAAATTGATTTTGATCGTTCAGTTTGTATGGCGGCTGTATGCTATAGTGATCCCATTAGGACAATTCCTTAAACAATATCCCGTGTAAAATTTCTGTAAAGGGTGATCCATTTCGAGGTTCCCTACTTTTTTAAAGAAAAATCACAGAAACCTCAAATTTAATGTAATGTTTATTATTGTTCGAAAGGATATTCTTTAGCTTTTATTTTTTGAACATTATCTCCATCAAATGCCGGCCACGGCTACGTCTCAGATGGTCTATCCGTTGAGTCCAATTTTCGATGACGCATTTGAGCATTTTGACTGGTAACTGACGAATAGCACTATGTTTTGCTCTAAGGCCTGAATCATAGCGGGATTATCCGCACAGACTTTAAACTTTACATATTCTTACAGTGGAAGTCGAACGGTTTGATATCGCATGATCTCGGGGGCCAATGCACCGACGTGAAATTATACGGTCACTGAAGTGTTAATTCATTGATTGTTGCTATGTGTAGAAGTCTTGTTGACATGTCGCCGAGATCACGAGCTTCAAATTCAGGCATCAGATAGTCGGTTATCATGGCGCGTCGCCATAGATGGTTATGTTCTCATCGGCATCATTTTTGAAGAAATATTGACCCCTGATTCCCCCATAATCACACAGCCACAAAACCAAAAACCAGATTAAACCGTTGTTTTTCTTGATGAAGCGACAATTTTGCTTGCTTACATAACCATTGAGCCAAAAATGGGCCTCATCGCTGAACAAAATTTAAATAGAAAACGTGGGATCTTTTCAAGAGCCAATAGAGCGAAGCGAAATCCCTTGGAAAGGTCAAGCTGCTTCAGTTCTTACACAATTCGCGATGAATGGCCCCGAATCGACTTTCCACGGTCTTCGTGTACACTCACAGCTACGGCTGCTATATTTTCTTCATTGCGCGCTGGACGTAGTCTATTCGGTTGAATATTATCCCATAATGAATTCTAGGTCTCAAGATGGCTGATGGTACGCTCAGTAGGCTGAATATCTTGAACATAAATTGAGCGAAATGAAGTTGAACAATTTGATTAAATGGCAAAATACACTGAACAAAAATAACATGACAACTTGACACGACTCCCGCTTGATCTGTCAAAACAAAGCCTATTAAAAAAGTACATCCACGGAATCACCCGTAGTAATTGTGACTTTGAGCTATCAGTGATTTTTTATCAGTACTCTTACTCTCGTAGTTATTTTAAATATAATTAAAAGGTGTCGAGTTTTTCAGCAGCAATGCCTTCACCAATAATTAAACACTTATTTAAATACGAAACCAAAAAACACAATGAATGTTCTACTCATAGGCTCGCTCATCAAATACATATTTATACACATTCATACAATTGCCTAGAGAATAATTACAGAGACTTTGTCGTAATTAAATGAGCATAATGACTTGTGTGGAAGCTTTTGTTAATCGGATCGCATGCAAATGTCAAATTTAATCTTTAGCAACGTTAGCGAAGCGACAAGAAGAAGCGAAAGAACTAATTGTTTATTTACCGTATTAAGGCCAATCAGGAAAATAGTCGTGTAGCTAATTGACTTTCAAATGATCTCTGAACACGTCGCAGTTTGCCATTCTTTTAGGGAATAGGCAAATAGAGTTGCGGTTGCTTTGTACTGAAAATTAACGAAAAACCTTATTTTTAATTCAAATTTTTGTGGAAATATGTATTTGATAAATACTCAGTAAGGAAATCTCACACATTTTAAAAGGTCATTGAATTGTTTCTATATTAATTTTTGCAAACGGAGAACTCGAATTATCAAAAGCGAAAGAATCATATGGAATTTAAAATTGGGTTATATGGCAAATAGGCGTAGAGAAATGTCAAAGTAACATTATATACCAAATTTGGTATATGATTGGAGTACTGAAGGGATTTGTCCTGAACGAATTTTATTTTAGCTTGAATGGTTAAGGAGATATGTATATTAAACCTTTTAGAGGGAGGGGCTGCACCCATTTTTTCAAAACTTTTAGCCAAACTAAAGCAAGTAATTTGTGACAAAAAAGTACCAATAAATTGTAAATAAAACCCAAAATATTTAATTATTCATCAATATTTATTTTATCGCCTTCAATGTAAACTTCACCAGATGTAATTAATACACTTATGCCAATGATTTCTCGAGACCTCGGAACACTTTTCATAAGCAATTTTTGGGATGATCTTCAGCTCCTTAAGGGAAATTTTTTTTTTATCTCTTGGATCGACTGAAAACTTATCAAACTCATATCTCATAGGAAATTATAACGCTTTTCATGAATGTGAAATCGGGATTCGGACGATCAAACATGTCCAAAAAGACATGTTTACGTTACTCTTTTTGAAAAAAATTTAGCTTTATCGGGACGGTCTAGCAAGAACGCGTTTTATTGGTGGACTTTTTAACAAACTCATTCGAACGGACTCGCGAGAGATGTCGAGCTCTCTTCCTATCCCTCTAAAACTTGCCAGACGATTTTCTAGCACCATATCCTTCACTTTTATAATATTTTCATCAGTTGAAGAGGTCAAAGGTTGCACAAGAAGAGGACAAGTCTTCAAGGATTTCTGAATCACCGTAAGCCTTTTTCAACATTCACACCGACTTAGTTAGAAATACAAAATTTGAAAGAAATTCTTTGTTAGATATTTTTTCCATTGTAAAAATCACAACGCCCTACTGAGGTGTACCGACTTAAGCAGCTCCTGTGAACAAACTGGTTGACGCTCATATTTGGCATAGTATTTAAGGATAGTCCTACCAACTTAGCAAAGTATATTTTTTTGAAATATCATTTACCTGGGGAATTTAATTACAATTTCCGGTACATTTCCAATAAAATTAATGTTTATGCAGATTTTAAATAAATTTAACAAACATTTATTAATTATAATTTCACTCCTCACCCACCTCGTCCGTGGCTAGTCTCAGAATTATCTTCTCAATGTACGTTACTGTCAGAAAGCTTCTTAGGACGGATTTGATTCTTGCAATTTAGAAGAGAAAATATTCTGTTGCACCCGAACTTAGCCCTTCCATACTTGTTATAATCTAGATTTGTTAAAAATATTTGTTAATAATGTTCTTCACTTGCTTTTTATTGTTCTGTCTCAGTATTTACATATATTGTATATACCATATATATCCCAAAAAACTCAAACAATATTTTAGTAAATATCGTTTTCGTCTAGTTTATTAGAATTTCACTTTTCAGTGCCTTTAATTATATGAATTTTTTATTGAAAAATGTAGCTGGGTTGTTAAAGGAAATTTTTTTGAACTTCTGGTTATATGTATATTTGTAATGAAAACACATGATTAAGTGCTATTTACATCAGAAACTTTGAATTCTCACTTGCAAATTTTAAAATTAATCGTTACATTTGTTTTGGCTCACACTTATGTAGGTATATGGTATATTTCCCAGGACTTTTCTTTCAAAGCAAAAAGCTTATGTTATCACTGTGTGGGCATAGCTAACCTTTGAAACAACTAAAAATAGAAAAGTCTCAATTTTCAAGCAGCTGAACATAAACTTCACACAGGACCTGACGGATTGCATTTTATTGCGTAGAAAGTTTGCCCAGCGTATTTCATAATCGTATTTTTTTCCTCACTGCATTGGTATGTAATATACAGCACAGCTCTTCTTGCTGCAACACAGAATTGCACGCTACTTGCCATTAGATTGGCCCACAGCCTTCGCTGCACTGTTGATGTGGGAAAAACTGTAGCACGCTTAGAGTAAATTGACGGGAGAACTGCAACGAAGTTCAAGCTAGGAATAAAAAATAATACAGGCATTGGAATTTCGCATTGCTAAACGAAGATACGATATAGTGAACGTAATGCTTTTCGAAAAAAGTCGCTGATTTTGAGTTAGAAATTGAAATTGATAAGGGATATGCTTTTATTCGGCTTTTCAGCAAAAGGAAATGCGATTGTGATGCACTGTAATATGTTCTTTGTTCAAAAAGCTACAGAACACTTCAATAAATAAGAATATTTTTATTGGTGTAGTAAGTTACCAACCCTTATTATTTTCAAAAAATTCATTTTATGAGCAAATCCCATTTAGTAAAAGCCACTGATAACTAAGTACAGATTAAACTGCTTGTATTTAAGTAAGTCAGTTAGTTTACAGAGTATATATAATAGCAGATATCCCCTTATAGAGTTTACCCGAATCGACCCTTCTCTTCCTTAAAATGAATATTTTTATAGCCTTGTGGTTTGAAATAGTAATTTCACTTTTTTCTGAAAAGTTTCATGAGTTATTCAAGAGCACTCTCCTTCGCACTGAGTTATAATGTTATTGAATTTCATTCCACGGATATATTTGTTTGTATATATAAAAAATGGTTACTAAAATGCACACAAAACTCATTCTGCATGCAGCTGCTCAAAATGCTGGCCATTTTTGATGTTTCTGACCAATTGCATATTCAGCAAACATTTTATTTCCATTTATCGCCCTTTTTGTTAAAGTTTATTTTATTTCTACTTTCAGACACCTAAAGAGGAGGCATTTTAACGCTCAACTAAAAATTACAGTTAAAAGGTAAGTGTAGAGTTTCATGGTATTGGTTTTTTGCGGGAAATATCTGTAAATACCTTACTAACATATGGTATGGAAAAACTATTGCAGCAAATAATTTGCATATTTATTTTGCAAGTATTTGTAACTGTAATAGTAGTTATGAATACAAAACGACCAAATACTCTCAGCTCTTTTTGCTCTTGTTTGAGCTTTTAAAATTTTAAAATATTTCAAACTCTTAGCTTTGCTAGTTAGCCTCAGTGGTCTACGTGTATTCATCACTATTACTATTCAATTCTATTACCTTTCTATTAAAGTTGTTCACTAAATAGAGTGAAAGAAAACTAAAGTGTGGTAAACAGTGAATAAAAATGGCTACCGAGTTTCGACTTTATTGATTGAAACCAATGTTAATCGGCAGGGGGTTAGGTCTGGTGCATACGACGGGTGGGGTAGCAGCCCCCAGCCAGGTACTTTGACTGTATCCTAAACAGATTTTGCTTTGTGTGCACTTGCATTGTTGTGGAACAAAATTAATTTGCCGAGTCTTCCGGCACCTTCTTCACATCCGTTCATGGTTCTTATTGATCATTTGTTGTCTGTAGCTATTAGTAATAACTAATTCACCAGATTTGAGGAGCTCATGATATGCCACACAATTCTGATCCCACCAAACACAGAGTTTTTCTTTCTACCGATGTTGATGATTGTCCCGAATTAACTCTTGAGTTTCTCCGTTTAGGATTCTTAAATAAATCCATTTTTCATCGCCAGTGACAAATCGGTTTTTCTTGAAGACAAATTTCACAAGTATTTTTTCGGTTATCTATTTGTTCAATACATGTGGCACCAGTTTTCGACATTTCTCTTCACTCTTTTTTGGTGGTCTTTCACTCCCACTGCATTTAGTGCGACTCTGCAGCACTTTTCTTGAAAGGGAAAGAACAAGCTAATGATTTCCGCAAGTAAACTCTTTTCGGCTCGTTCCCTATCAACACATTTCTAACTAAACGCTCACTTTATACCAGCACAACTGGTATATATTATAGGGTTTCCCACGTTTCCTTCTGGGTGTTACAAACTTCGTGGTAACTTAGTATACCCTATTCGGGGCATAAAAAGAGGCATGGTGTCCACAAATTGTCAGAAAAGTGGTCAAAATGTGTGCAAAGTAATGGTCAGTGCTTTGAATAATTTTTTTTGCTTTCCCATTCAAAACAAGTATTTTATTTACATAAAAACGTCATATTTCATACCAGTATGCTTGGTACATATGCACTTAGTATATCTATATGGTCAGAATGATGATGAGCTGAGTGGTTGTAGCCATCTCCATTTGTCTGTATATGGTATATCCGAACTAGCTGCGCGTGTTTTAAGATATCGCTCTGAAATATTGCATATAAACTTTTCTCCACAAAAAGCTAACCCTTTGTCGGAACCGCCGATATTGGTTCACTATAGCATATACTAGCTGCTACCAGACTAAAGTGATTTCATGTAAACCTTTTTAATTTGATAATATATGTACTATATTCACGAAATTTGGATCTTTTAATATCACACCCTTTTTTGTACTCGCGGTCTAAATTTCTGCATCTTAGAGTTTTATATAGCTCATATATGTAAATAAACACTATATCTTCATTTTATATCTTTTTAATTATATCGGTACGAAACACCGTTTGTTCGTTCTTTAATTATAATAAGAATATATTATATCTATATTGCACAAAAAGAAATAGGTGTTAGCAAGGAAGGAATATGGAAGGCTTACATTTTTCTTGATACAAACAAAACAACTTTGCCAGGTGCGTACGTGAGTGTACATTCAATACAAGGTGTTTTCCAAAGTAAAAAGGACTTTTTGAATCTAGCGCCCCTGGTGGCGTCATCTATATGTCGACTGGTGCCTTAGAATCTGCTATTTTTATCAATTGTCCAGTAAGAATTTCATGACATTTCATCTATTGGAAGTGAAGTTATTGCGTTTTAAGTGCCAGTATGTTTGTGTTATCAATATGTATTTATGAAATTATTATTTTTTATTTTCGCGGTTTGTATGACGCAGCAAAGGGCTTCCATTTCCACTTAAACTTTATGGACTTAAATTTTCGCTAGAAGTTAGTTCACGAACAAAAAGAATTGTTTGAGAATGGCAAACAACTCTTGAAATTAACCACAAACTCTACGAAAAGCTATACTTTCTGGAAAGGTACGAAAGGGAAATATTTGTTATTTATATAAATGGAGTTCATGTTTCGCTTTAATATGCCCAGCAATGAACAAGCAGTTACACCTTAGAAATCAATGTAATGCTATGTTTAAAGATCAGAACTGGCTAACAACTCAGTAAGTCAAGTACACAATGCCGTAAGAGAACTTTAAATCATCTAAACATCATGAGGTGTATAAGTTTTGACTGCTGTTTTCTTTTAATACGTTATTGTTTCTTTTAGTTTAACATTTTCGTTGAAATAGTAATAGCTACACGTATGCGGTCTACAGGTATGTATGTTTATGAGAAAGATATGTACGTATCTCTGTATATATAAATATATATATGTAAAGAAAATGATACTGTAATTACTGCTTCAGTTGTTCTAATTTTTATCTTTTCTTTGTCTTTGAATTAAGTAAGTGAAGGTGTGTGTTTCAAGATAATAAAAATATAACTGCATTTAGGTTACTAAGAAAATACTTGCATTTGACAGCTGTAAAAATTGCACAAATTTCAAAGTAAACTTTCTGTCAATACAAAAATGAAATTCTGAAATATGATATTACTATACAGTATATCAAGAAGTGACTTCGGAACAGTAATGACAAATTTCGTGAAAATATCTTATCAAATAAAAAGTCTTGCATACAAGAACTTAATTTTGGTCGGCCAGCTTGTATAGCAGCTATGGACTATACTGGTGTGACCTGAATAATTTGTTCCGAGATCGTATTTACTTGGAAATAATTCAAAAAAAAAAAACATATCTAAATTTTATTTAACAGGCCAAATAGCTGTAAATGCAGTACAGTACAAGAAAGCCTTTATTTGCTATTATCTGTGCTTGGAAAATATTGTAGAGGTCTGGTAGACGATTTTTGAAAGCGATTTTGATACCTGGTCTTGCAGAAAAGACACTCCTACTTGATTATCTAGTTTGGAACCCTTTCGCCATTGTCCACCATGCTTCTTTCCCGCTCTGTCCTGGAAGGAAAAACAATATTGGGGACTGAATTTAATTTTAACTCTATAGCATTTCCAAAATCCCATGTATTTGGTAGAAACGGGAACTTTCCAAGTATCATAGGTTGTTCTTTCTTACTGGCGACTAATTAGAAGGATTCCCTTAGTCTAAAAGTTGACTTCGCTGTCATTTGTTTACAAAGCAAGTCTATTAGCAGTCTAAAATTTCGTTTAGTGCCTGGCTTGGTATTTTTCTGAGAGCTTCGCCGATGCTCTTTATATGCTTTCCATACGTCTTACCGCGTATTCCACTTCCGTTCTACTTCAAGTTGGTTTTTGTTGAAAAAATCTTTCTTTTGTTCTTAGTCGGTAGTCTCTTTCTGCTTTCTTTTGGCTGTATGTTTCGCCTGTTAAAAAGTAAGTTAAGTGAGGGACAGGTATGCGTACACCATATAAGGCATCTACAGCACTTATTTGTACCCTTCAGGAACCAAAATTGTTCCACAAAAACGCACAACGCCGCAGTCAGCAACGTTCCAGAACTCAACTCATTAGAATGTGATTTCACCTTGTAATTCACAATTGTTGTGAATCGTAGGTAATGTGAAATATTCCATTCCTCCACAATTACCCTTGTGCAGTCTATTTACCAAGGGCATCCATCAACAGAAAGATTGATTTTCATTCAGAATTGTCAAAGATTTTCTGTTTTAGCATTCAGCTTTATCTGCACAACAATAACCAAACAATTTACTTACATCCTTTTGATTGAGAAGCATTGACCGTAATCGGTCATCAAAGTAACCAAAAAGAACGATGTTAAGATAAAAAAGTCAACAATTGAGCTCACAAATTTATAAAAGTGCTTTTAGAAGAGCTTTTGTGAAATGCATAAAAGCATTAGTGCGTAAACACGCAGAAAAAAACTATATATAAATATTGCACTAGATAAATTAAACTTGCAAGAATTGCTGGCTGCTTTTATTTTTTTCGTTTCTTTAGTATTTCTGAATTATTGCTCTGTGTGTTTGTATAGTTCGGTTTGTGCAATGTCAACATTTTAAAATTCTAATGCATAAATTTAACTTTCTTCATACACATACCCGCATTATCTTGCAGTCTTCCGCTTTCTTTTAAGTATATTCTAAAAGTCAAGATATAAAAGTGACTGATGATTTGGCAATTTTTCCAATAAAGCAAGTGGGAAATGGGAAATTATAAGCTACATTAATATATGCATATATATGTAAGACAAAGAAGACATATTTCTACAAACCGCCAGAAGAATAAATCGTAAAAAATGGTAAACTGATACGACTAATATAAATATGGCAGTCCACAGGTGTTGGTAGTAAACCGAAGGGAGGAACCATTATTTTAGTGGCTGTCAGAATTAGGTTAAAGAATTAGTCCTCTACAACTGTCATAAACATCATTTCCGTTTTAAATTTCTAAAATATATTAAGTATATGTTTTGGTGGCAAGAGATAAAAATGCCATTGGTTGTGGCTACAATGCAATTAGTGTTATTAAAAATTTATTATCTTTTCCTCACTACACGCCGAAATAAATTTTTATCCCGCATGGCAATTAAAAATTAAATTTATTACTATTACTAACTTTCCGGTTAATATATATTTCAATTTTGTATACGGCATGTATATATATTAAGGCTTAAAATATGTATTGTGATTAAAATAATGTTTACCAAAACATTTTGTGGTTCATTTACCACATTAAATCATTAATAGCTAATTCTAAGGCTCTTTATATGCTCATAACGTATTGATTCTAATAATTTGTTCCTTTTACTTAAAATTTTTACAGTCTTTGTTATAAAATGTATTACATAAAATAGTTCAAAAGCAATTCCTGTATATTGGTATTACAAATTGAGGGAATTAAACTGTTTCATTCCCACAAAACCAAACTTGCCTACTTTTCAAACAACAATCCAATTAGGTGAACTTAATTTGACTAAATCTTATTTTGACTATTTTGCAGTCGTTCAATCTTTTCTAGCCATTATAAGAAATTAGCATCCCATCTCATAAATTTTGATTACTCATACGCACGGCAGGCCATGAAGAAACCAAAGTTGCTATTTCTACAACTGCTACTTCGATATCCAAGTTATTGGATAAAATTCTG
Organism: Bactrocera tryoni; assembly: GCF_016617805.1. Taxonomy (NCBI): domain Eukaryota; kingdom Metazoa; phylum Arthropoda; class Insecta; order Diptera; family Tephritidae; genus Bactrocera; species Bactrocera tryoni. Next base: position 35,041,596 of record NC_052502.1, on the reverse strand, counting down.
AGAAAACAACAAATACAACAAATGTGTTTCTAATATGAAATTTTGCTATTTGCGAGTCATATCTGTTTTTTGTTTGGGCTTTTTGTGGGACTTTCCGATAGTGTCCGTGAGTACATAGAAAATCTATGATAATAATTCCACGAATGAAGTTTGATAAGTTTTGTGCTAATGATAGACCAACAGAAGCTATGAAACAATAATCTTTTCAAACTACTGCTTAAAACTTAAAAATGTAATGTAAGTTTGGCAGTGTGAGTTCATATCATTTGAAAAGTATTGTGATGGAGATGTGCATTAGAATTATTGCGGTTAAAGTTACAAAATTATGTAATGTGAAAATCTTCATCATTGGAAATGTGATAGAGAGAATAGGAGTATAGTAGAAATAGAAATATTCTGAAAAAAAACAACACTAACATAAAATAAATTTCTCCAGACAAAATACTATTATCCTTAAAAAAGAATTATTATAAATTATTGTTTCGTTAAATCGGTGAATGGACAATTGTCTTCGATTAAATCCATTCCCAATCAAATATTTGGTAGTACTCCCTTGGTATTGTGAAAGCTGTGCACACCACTCCACTAGCGACCTGCTGAAGCAGCAAATAAGCTGAAGACATCTGCTTCGGCTGCCTATTTAGCAAAATCAAACACAAGAGTAGCATAGAAATATCGTTTACCTGAAAATATAATCAAGACAAATGGATGCATGAAAATATGAGGATTTATGTAAACGAGCGGTACTGATGAATGGCTGATGGCTTGTTGACGACGCATTGACAGCTTATCAGTTTCCCACACAACCAGCAGTGTCCTTTACTTACTGACGTTGAGCTGTCACTCCTACGTAGCGGTCCTTAAGGATAGCAGCATCAGGCAGACCATATCTCTTCATTAGTGGATTTATATTTATTTGAGTAATTTATGTCTCTGCTTTAGAAACAGAAAAGTAGAGATTGACTAAAAAAATAGAATAGCCATATTTGATTTCCTCCTATCAGTCTACTTTAAAGAGGCCATTGGCTACTAGAAAATATTGTTATTGTTCTGACCGTCATTTGTTGGCTGGTTGTTTACAGATTAGATTACTATCGATTTTCTTTATATTTCTTCTTGCTTTTTGCTCCCACATTTCGGATTGCCTTAATCTCTTTTTACTTTTCCTTATACATATATATATACATAACTGATGTCACTTGCACTCGGAAGGATGTCAATCTTCATTACCTTTTCATCTTGTCGAAGGTAAAATTGAATGTTTGCTTTGGCTGACAGTTGAATAGATACACATGTTTTAGCCAATGCTGAGAGCAATATACATATGTATACACATATGTGTTTGTAAACAACATGAATTACTATATGGTAGGTGTATACTTCCAAAAACACATACACCTTTCGCAAAAACATCTACCCTTATGTATATTTTAATGTTGCCGATTCAAAAAGGCGGCAAATACTAAGTCCAAAATGTCATTTATGCTTAAATAAATACTGCTAAGACTCTACAGTTCTAATATTCCAATTTCCAGGTCACGACAATAGAACTCTCCTCTCAATTACCTTTATTGAGATTTGACTTGTCTACTGTTTTTAATAAACAGTCGCCCGCAGCCATATTTGCTAGTGACTCGTTAGATATTTTATTTCTGTTATCGAAGCCGCCTTAACTTTACCTAAACGAGAAAAAACATAACTTTCGGTTGCTTTGAAACTAAAGTGCTCTTCTCAAATTCAAAAGATTCAAAATAAGGATTCCGATTTCCGATAATTCAGTTTGTGTGCCAGCGACATATATTTCATAATGGTCCGATATCGGCGATTTCGACAAATGAGTCGCTTCGTGACAAAACAAATAAACCCATTTAGGGTATAAAAAAAATTCGAAGAAAACGGTTAACCAATCATTATGAAGATGAGTGAGGGGTCTCTGGTCAAAATGAGGTTACCACTAGCATAGATAGGCAATTTGAGTCGGAAACGCTGTACACTACCGCGAAACTTCAGTTTATTTGTATCTTCCTCTGAAATTTAAACTAAACCTTAATATGATTATTCTTAAAGATGTATAGTAGGTTCATCTATTAAAACAAATAGCTTCATTAGCAAAAGACCATAGATGCATCTTTTATGGAAATATATAGTATGATTTTCATTTCATTACTATCACTAGGCCAGTTCCAGGGTTCAGTTTTCCACAGATCACTAAAGTTTAGATTTAAAGTTGAACTTCAATCGGCAAAGTAGTTTCTTTTCTTTTCCTATGAATACTGAATTCATCTGAGTTTAAATTCTGTACAGTCATCAGCCAGAAGTAAGCGTTTAAAACCAAGTAGAACAAGAATTAATCTTATTTAAAAACGCCAAGAGCATACAACAGTCTTATACGTGCTCATGTGTGAGCATAAGTTAACAACACTTTTGAATCCTTAAGTAATTCAGTGTATGCAAATGCAACCCAAGCTAAGAAGATTAAACCAGGAACATTTCACTTTTACCATACAAACATATTTTATACCGATCTCTTCGTTTCTCTGTTTCGCTTGAACTTGGTTACTGCGACTGACAGTGTAAATAATTTGGATTTTTTGCTTTATGTTATACTGTTTCGTTAGTTAGCAACCAACTTTTCATGTACGCTTTTATTACTATCACCGAAAGCAGCTTGAAAGTTTTAAGCATAGCTGTCCGTGTCGCAACGCTTTCAATATCGCGTTCACTTTGCGTTGTCTTATAACATCTCATGCTGCCAATACCTAGCGGTATAGCACAAATATAAGCTATTGAAAGGTAGTTGTTTGCTCTCGTGCTCCATTAGTATAAAATTTTTTTATTTTTAAGCAAAATTATTATAATATTGTGTCCTTACGGATCATATTTATTATATCCTGAACAGGGTATATTAAGTTTGTCACGAAGTTTGTATCACCCAGAAGGAAGCGTCGGAGACCCTATAAAGTTTATATATAAATGATCAGTATGATGAGCTGAGTCGATTTAGCCATGTTCGACTATCTGTCTGTTTGTCTGTCTGTGTATATTCGAACGAGTCCCTCAGTTTATAAGATATCGTTTTGAAATTATGCAAACGTCATTTTCTCTTCAAGAAGCTGCTCATTTGTCAGAACTGCCGATATTGGCCACTATAACATATAGCTGCCATACAAACTGGATGATCGGAATCAAGTTCTTATAAGAAAAACTTTCACATTTGACAATGTATCTTCACAAAAGTTGGCACAGATTATTTTCTAAGCCAACAACGTAGTCTGCGAAGAAAAAGCTGCCATACAAACTGAACGATCGGAATCAAATGCTTGCATGGGAAACTTCCTCATTTGACGATATATCTTCACGATATTTGGTATGAATTACACTGTGGATCATTTTTGGGATTATTGTCAGGGGTGAGAAATTCCAAGTCAGGGTGATGGTACTAGGTCAGTATAGTAAAACCCTCAAAAGGTTTGGCACTCGTATGTGTCAGTTTTTTTTATGACCTTATAAATTTTTTCCTTATCTTGATTTTTTTTCGCTTAGTTGTAATATTTTGGCAAAAACGGAGTTTAACATAACTCGCCAACCACTATTATCTATTTTTCCAATCCATTAGACGGTTATAGCAGCTTTTACACACTATATTTGGTACCCAATTTTCGTTCACACTAACAGGTCATAAAAAAAAACTGACACACACGAACGCCAAACCCTTTGAGGGTTTTACTCTACTGACCTAATACCATAACCTTGACTTGGAATTTCTCACCCCCCAGATTAGCTGTTGAACTGTGTTATTATTGATAGAAATATTGTAGTCTCCGAAAAGATTGTTCAGACCGGATTAATATAGCATATAGCTTCCATACAAACTGAACAAATAGTTACTAAAAGAAATGCACCTGTGAAGGGTATACTAGCTTCGGTGCAGCCGAAGTTAACATCTTTTCTTGTTTTTTTTATTGTTTTCACATTTTATTTTAACTCAATATTTGCCTCAATACCATAAAGGGTGACACACGCTTTTTCCACAACTTTAATGTCATCTGAAAAGTTTTCTTTTACTTTCTTTATTAGTTTTGTATTTCTTTCTTTTAGTTATGCTATTTGTTTATGAGCAAATTGCTATTCGCAAGTTTGCAAATTTCAATCAGAATACTTGTAGTTGCCTTGTCAGGTCTACTGAAGTGCATAAACGTGTTTCCGAACTACTTTGCTCTTGAGAAATTTGCAAATGAAATACAAATATTGCTTTGTCATTATGACAAAGTTTGCTGAAACTTAAACCGTTTTATCACATTTACAGTTAAAGAGCTTATAACTATAATGCATTCACGATTCGACGAAGGGGTATAAGGATTACAATCATGTTTGGTATCTTGAGGTATACGTGATATAAAGGCTACCAAAGAGACTAAATTTAATATTAATGGCCATATGAAAAAACGGGCCAGGGAAAGAGTAATATTTATTATGAAGAAAAGAAAGAACCAAGGTCTGGACCGAATTTATTCATATTCAACACTAAGCCACATTCTGTTTGTGAAACCTTTGAAATATCACAAACAATTTTCAAATCCAACAAAAACTGTTCCAACGCTAGGTACTGAATATTTAGCCTCCAGTACCTATAGTTGACTTTTGACCCAGATATCGCATATATCGACCAATATGTGAGCTCCAAGAAAATGAGAAAGCGTGTCTTACTCACAACAGTGTATCTTTGTGCCTAAAATGCATAAAATGGAGCGAAAACTTTACTAAGCCCCCATATAACCAACATTAGGCTTTTCGAATATCCGGCTGACTTTAATCTATATGATTGGCAAAAATAGATCAGATCAGGTTTATACTACCCCAGCTCTCATATACTATATATATAATTATTTTCGTTTTTCTATCAAACCTTAAGTGGAATATGTCGGCTAGTATTTGAGTTATACAAGTATATTATTTATGCTTGTATAAATGCTGGGATTCCGATCCTCTGGTTAACGTTTTACACCTTAAGGTAAACCCTGGCTTTGATGCTTGCAAGTTATAAGAGTACAAAATTTTCGGTAGCACAGGAACTTAGCGTTTCCCTAGTTTTTAATGTTTTATAAAATGTGTATAAGATTATTAAAGACCTTGCCTATAGCATGCGTCTCTTTAGTATAAAAGATAGAAATGTTCGATATATAAGTAAGTTCGCCTGGCAGTTTAATTTTCTTTACGACGCTTTCTGCATTTTTTTTATACACAAATTTTTCTACTGTAAATCAGTTATGCGGCTTTTGTGGCTTTCATTTTTCTCCAAACGAAATATTTTGTTTTTAATGTTTAATACCTATTGTGATTCATAACGTAACACATACCGTTCTTAAGCGAACCATTACACCCGAATTCTCCGATTCACACAAGGCTATTTAATAATTTATTAAATTAGTGTCTTTCAAAAGCAACAATACTGCACACGAATAGGTTTACTTTACTTAACTCAATCAATAAACTTGATTTTTTTTGTTAAATCAGATGATTTTCACAAAAAGGTCTGGCACACAAAGCAGTGAGTGGTTGTTTTTTTATAACTCAATTCGATTATTTCATTTTTTATTTTTCCGTGTTGTTGAGACCATGATACTTTGTTGATGGTAGCGATTTAACTGAATTAGTGAGCAATATATTTTGTAATGAATGGTAATATATTAATGCCATAAATACCAAGGAAATTTTTAGTAAAAATTATATTATACAAGTATAGTATATACTTATACATATGTACATATGTACATATATGGTATGCGAAATACTTTGTAATGTATGATAAATACAGCCACGGTTGACGTGACTAACGATTTTGACGTTTCGTATACCCCACACTAATTAATCAAATCATTAGTTCATACATAGTTTTTTATTTTAATCTCAATGATATGTTAAGCATATTGATAATCAATAATAAATTCGAAAATAATGGGCATCAATTAACGACTTTGCACATCAATTTGTAAAGCTCTGATATTTGGTGTCAGTGGCAATTCATAATTAAAATTCTGGGGTACGCATATATTCCAAAATGATAATCAAAATCGTTTACGGAGCACTAAATGCGGAAGACTAGCAGGGAGTAGTGAATCGTGCAGAAAATTTTACAACTTTTCCCATGGAGTTCCACAGAATGACTCAGAAAAGAATCGAACACTTCAAAGGTACTGTGATCATTTTTCACTTCATTAGTACCGGAAATTAGATGTTTTACATCGATTATCGGTACTGATCGTAAAATCTCCTCAAATAAATACCGCTAAATTGAAGGATTTTTTGCCAAGAATAATTCAGCTTTTCACCGGCTTTCATTCGTTTTAATGGCATTTTATTCTAGAGATAAACATCAGTAATTATTATCTGAAACTCATAAATAATGTTTTACAGAGTAAACGTCTTGACCTCTTTTCGCTCATTCTTTATATTGGGGATGTTTTAGTACACGAGAGTACCGACTCCCTGGAATTTTTTGCTTTTCGTAAATTCTGAAATTTATAGCCCACCATTTTTCGTTTTTAACAGGGTGCAGGGGTTGGCGCAGTGTTTTTTTACGGATCAAGCGATTTTAAACCATTTCATTTAAGAGATCGCCACTCTGACCCACCCTCCACTTAACCCGTTTCGGGATTCTTGACTAAAAAATGCTATTGATGATTGAAAGTACTTATATGATGAAAGATGTTACCTTTACTGAATCCACCCATCATTCATTATTACATCCAAATATGTATTTACTCCATCCCAATTCATATTTTTATGATCAAATTCACTTACTGCTGCTTTGTCTGTTGTTTACGAATACGGAATTATTGCTTATCTGGATGTTGCTTATTATTTTTCTTGACATGAAAACATCACAACAAATTTGATACCCTAAAATTATTCTCATTATTCTTTTTCTACAAAGCTTTTTGAATAAAAGAATTTCATTCCAGCTTCTACGCGCAACGGCAACCATAAAATTGTCTTTGTAGCTTTTAGTCTTCATTCCGTTTTTATCGTATTTATCAATTTTAGCGCGTCGTCACTTTCCTCTCTTCTTATGCAAATGTGTTGCATACCGAAGGTGTTCTTTTATATTAAGCTATGACGAACCTTAATTTGGTTTCCCTTTAAATATTATGAATAAAAAATTCAAATTGCAGTTTTTTTATAGCAGACGAGATGAGCGTTGCATAGGAGTGTATTCACATCAAAATTCAATTGAGAATACTTACATATTTTTTTGGCACAAACTGGAAGCCATATTCTAATTTTTCTTAGAATAAAAATACAATTAGGCAAACAAGAATGCTCAAATATTATTTTTTTTGAGGGTTTCTGAACAAATCGTTGCTGTTAAATCCAATTAGTCAATTTTTGAATAATTAAAAAAATTAAAAGTGTTATCTAAAATTCACAGAAATGAATAAACCAACGAATGTTTCTCCCCCATTACAGTAAATAATAATTAAACTCATATGGCATGACTGTATATGTAGTTATTTTGTTTTTGTAGACACTATAGTTTTAGTTATAACTTTGAATATTTATATAAATATTATATTAAACATTTATATATAATATATATGGTATTTATTAAAATCATGACTCCCAGAGTATTCAGTCGTTTACGTTACCAAAATTTTACAAAAGCAGAGAGCAAAACACTTTATTTTCAGAAGTTTTACTTTTAAAGCAACTAATATTTCCATATCTTTCAAATTTGCTTTTCTTTAAAAGTTATACGCATCAATTGATATACATAAGTGTCCCACAAATTTTGTGTTACTCATACAACATGGCGTACCGTATGAATCCTCAGTACATGGTATATAACTTAAACCTTAAATATTTAGTTTTAAATTGAAAGTAGACAGCTTGTTTACGTTGCATAATTTTTTAGGGGAAGAAACTCGACCCTATGGGGGCACGGTAAGCAAAATTCAACTTTTAATTAACGAACAGCCTGATAAATACGTAAAATACATATCTTTTGCCAAAAACGCGAACTGAAAAATTATTGTGTTGATTAAATTCCACATTTCATTGAAAATTGCCACACAAAATCAATTACCCAAATTCACAATCACATTTGTTTCCATGTGCGTGAGGTTCAATCATGCCATACTAAACCAGCAAAACAGGAAATAATTGCGAAGATATGTATGTATGTTTTTAGAACAAACTGTTCAAATATTTGGTAGGAATTTGTTGAAATATTGTCAAAAATTCAAAAATTGCTTATTTGCTCCACATAACGCATCCGTAACACGTACGTGCCTTAAAACTTCAGGATGGATATATTGATTTTCTGCGAAATGGCTTGTGGCTAAAACACTTATGTATATCATGTTAACAGTGGCTTAACATATTCGACAGGTGAAATGGTGCCCGTGAGGGTGGATAAACACATTCGAATGTTTGAATATTTTACTGCTGCTAATGTGCCAACGGAGTATGTACTATTAAAATTCCATACCCATCAGCACACACATAACCAACTGTAAGAGATTAGCTAAACTTATTGCAGTATATGTGGTTTTTCAATAAGACATATACTTGAATATGCATATATGTACATAGTTGTGTGGTTTATGGTAAGCACATAAAGCGTTCGACGTATGGAAACTTTAAGGCTGCATACCTACCATTATAGTACATCTAATATTTCCTTATTCATGTTAAGTCTCGTTAAAGGTAATCAGACTATTGAAAGCAGTTTTCAAATCAAGCAAAATTTTAGCAAAAATTTGGGAGAGATGATGGAATACGGCGTCTAAGCTTTAGACGATATCAACTTACGTTATAAACTAACCATGCATTTACAGGGCTTCATTTTTATTTTCATATATAGAATATTTAGCTTTGTAAAAATATTGCAATGCGCCTGGTTTTTTTAACATTCATTGTTTTCTGTAAGCTCCCGTGTCAAAATGTTTTCGTGTATTTATTGTTGTTGGTTTTTCGGCATAATATTTAATACTAATTAAAAAATTTACACCTGATTGGCTACTTCGCCACCAAAGTTCTGACCATACAGAAATTATAAGCGTCCTTTTCGAGACATTGTTTGAATTCTAATATTAACCTGTTTGGTTGTATGAACAAATTTAAGCTCAAATAAGAATCTCCGTTACTGCTGGTGGAAAAATAAAACCTATTTGAGCTGAAAGCTTTTCATTCTAATTTTATTTTGATATTTGTAGGTCTTTATACTATTTTGAAATCTTTGCATCATTAAATATGTATGGGAACTATGTACTATGTGCTCAACCTTATCTGGGGTTGTTTTTGGTGTGTTATCATATACATAGTTCATGTTGCATGGTTTGGGTTGTTTTATCTATGTCGAGCTATATCAGGCGAATATTGTGGTTGTGGGGATATTAGGTTGGAAATTTTGGCGCGAGATTTCCGAAGAATTATGTAATGCAGTATCCGACGGTGAATTATCGTGGTGCAAAATCCAAGAGTTGTTGGCCCATAGTTCTGGCTTGCTTTTATGAATAGCTTCGCGCATTTGACAGTTTGGCCGGTCAGAAGGAATTTGAAGTACATCACACTTCGTTAATCGAGGAAATTATCAACGTGATCCTGACTTTTGACTTGCTTTGATTATTTCGTTCTCGGCTTACCTTTGCCACGATATTCGGCCGACTGACCATCAGATTTTAGGTCCTTAACATAGATCCCAGACTTACCGCCAGTAGTAATACGTTTCATGACATATTAGTAGTCGGAAAGTATTGTTTCACAGACGTTAACCAGATGCTTTTTTCAAAAAAATTTACTGAATCGTGCTTTTACTTTTCATGGACCCAAATTATCTTTCAAAATGGTTTCCAATGATCCCTTCGATACTGCATCGATGCCAATAAGATCTCTAACTGTAAATTGTCATTATCAAGCTCCAATTCTTTTATTTCATTTATGTATAGATCATCAGTTGATGTTAATGTCCATCCTGGACGTTGTTCGTCGTCAACATGTTCTCGACCATCAGGGGTAATTTGTACCAATCAAAAGCACTTGCTCGCGACAAACCATTATCACCGAAGGTCTTTTGAACTTTTTGGCACCAGAAATTTGAAGCTGCACACACAATTTAATGGAACTTATTATGAAATAAATTAACTCATCGTAAGAACTGCCGAATGCATGTAATGTACTCTAGAAAAGCAAGCGTACACTAAACACCACACTAATGATTATTTTTATATGACATTTGGCACAGATGTCACTGACAGTCATACAACTTAGAAAAAAAAATATTTCGACGAATGGGTTTCGCGCGAAAATTAAATTAAAAATACTTACTATATTTTGACCACAGTAATAAAATTTTTAAGCTTTGGATTTAGGTCTACAACTTTGCTTCCGCCGTTTTTTTGTAAATTTAAGGCTTTATTGTATAAAAACGGTCCAAAAGTGTTTTCCCTTATTCGCTCAAAAAGCAATGCTTGATTAACACACGAAATGCTTTATGATCCATTTTTTTTGTAAACTAACACAAGTTGCTTTACAAAATTTCTATATATTTTTAATACCTAATAGAAATCATATAGATGGTAATAGTAGAGTAATAGTATTATATTTGTATGTGTCAGCCTCAGTAAAGCGTGGACGTGTCCTCAGCCGCACTTTTCTTGGAATTAAAAAAGAAAAGCAAAATTTCCAGCAAATGTCGAGAATTCGGCTCAAACAGTGACATTTTCAGTTGAGAATAAGTTTGGGGTGCAAACAGATCGTTACAAATATTTTGTTGGGTTAATATTGACAGAAATGTCCAAGATAGATATGAAACGATTTAGTCGACCAGTGCTTGACCCTAGAGACATCTATTGGAAAACGGCGGAAGCAAAGTTGTAGACCAATAGTATAAATCTTTTCGAATAAGGAACAAAACTGCAAAAACACCAATATTTTACTGAGGGGTATTGTTACTGCCGTGATATACTTTTGCCCATAAAGCATGCAAAATTGCTATATTCGGTATTTGGGCCTTTACGACGGTAATTCCTCGAAATAACATTGTTTGTAGTTTTGTTGGCAGCTTACGATAATTAACGTTCAAGCACATGATAGCCTCGTAAAGAAAATGCAATTTTAGCGTGCATATTAGCGAGTAGCGTACGTTCCATAAATACATACCTAAACCCACACAGGAAGAAACGAAACTGTAAACTACTGCAATTATGCAAACGCACTTAACTTTCGATTACCTCATACATATCAATATTTGAGGGTGCCACGTCGTATGAGCAACACCCAGTTTATAAGGCACTTCCTCATTAGATTTGATGTATAAATTTTACTGCATAAACGCTTTTTTAATGAAAGATGAATAATAATTTCGTTTATATAGTGAACAATTTTCTACTAAAATATGCTTTCGTTAAAGTTGAAGATTTATTGTCTTAACGCAAAGCTTAAAGCAATTCGATGTTATCGGACGTCAACAAAAAAAAATGAAGTAGACAACCTACCTACATCGCTTTCAAAAAAAATAACCACATGCCTACACCATTGGTAAGCTCTCTCGTCATCGTTAAATAATGTTTAGTTATGATTAATATTGTTAATGGCGGAAATATCAAAGGCTTTGGATACAACTATATTTAAAGCAAGCTACTGCTTATGTTTTCATGTTTGTATACTATATACTATACACTATATGTTTATGAGCATCCCTATACATGAATTATGCAGAGGAACATTATTTGCAGTAGAGCATACTCGGCATCATCGCCCTCTGACAGGCTTCGTGTTACACAGGTTTTTAGAGCACTCAAGCTTATAAACAACAGGTGTGACACACAAGCGTTAAATGGCTTCAAGCACTTTGCTTGCTGTTTCTTAGGTTCTGCTTATTTAACTTTTTTACTATTCACAGCGATTCTCTTTAAATGTTAATGCATGCTGCTTTAACATTGATTTGGTTGCCATTTTTGTTTGCCACATTTATTTGGATGAGAAACTTTTTCGTTGAAAGCGTATTTGTTCAATTTTTTTGTATTATAAAAATAATTTTATATGAACTAGCACTACCGCAAGCTACTGGTTGAACTTTCTGGAATACATTACAAATGCAAGGTACATTCCAAAGTAAATAGGACTTTTTGAACAGGACTAGCGCCTGTGACGGCATCTATATGCCAACTGGTGCGTTAGAATCTGCTATCTTTATCGATTGTCCAGTGAGAATTCCATGACATTTCGTTAATTGGAAGTGAAGTTATTGCGTTTTAAGTGTCTGTATGTTTGTGTTATCGGTGCGAAAATAAGTGCACGAGTGGTTTCAATGTTTTCAAAGTGGTCGTGAAGATATAAATGATGATCAACATGTGGGCCAATCAAAATCCGTGATAACCGGTAATTCCATCGAAACTGTACGTAAGTTTATCAAAAATCAGCGGAAATCGTCATTAAAATTCAAGAAAATGGAAACATCGATTGACCAAACATAGGGGCTTACGAAAGGTTTGTGCACGGTTTGTTCCCCACAAATTGACTGAAAACCAAAAATTGCTCAAAATCCAATCGAAGGACACATTTTAACCATTAGCCACTCCCCGTATTCACCTGATATGGCAGCGTGCGACTTCCTCCTTTTCGGAGAAATGCACTTGCCTATAAAAGGAAAACATTGTGCAGTCGTAGAGGCCATTCAAAACGCTTGCACCGGCATACTGGCCATACCGGCCAATGATTTTGCCGAAAAACCATTTTTTCTGTTTTTCTTTTAAAGTCCTGTTTACTTTGGAACACTCCTTGTATATATTCAATTCAAATTTCATTTGAGTACCACAGTTACTCTATCTTTGTGAGTTCTAAAGTTTTATATTGAACTAGCAATAAAAATATATTTGTCCCGATAATATGTACTTTATAGTCTACCTACGTTACACCTTTGTCATTGCATTTTCATATTTCCGCTCCTATCATGTTACGACAACGCTTTAGCATACATATATACTGTATGTATTCTTTCTCCCGTATACACATTGATGTATTTTTCCGAAACGGATATTGAATAACTTTCGCATTTATCTTGAAACACATTCGTGGAGACAATGGAACATAATAAAATATTCTAGCCGGAGGATGGAATGTGAAAATAAAACGCAACTTTGGTTTCGAAAAAAATCAAAGCACATAAATCACTTCATTTGCATGCAGTGACTGCTGCAATATGAAAAGAAAGAACCATCTAAATGCTAAGAATTTAAGGTTTTCACTTGAACCCAGCTAGCAAACAATAATATTTATAAATATTAAATAAGGTGTCCGAGCCATTTTTGAGAAATATTATTCTCACGAACATACCAAAACTGAGGCAATAATAAAAAAATAAAGCCACATGTTGGCTTCAAGATTGTTTAGATCTTCTGATTAAATAATCCCCCTTTTCAGGGTCCAAGGGTATTAGAATAATGATGGGCTCTCTGGTTCCAGACTTAAAGTGTACAAGAGTAGAGTTACTAAGAGCTAATTTTTATAATTTCTTACGTAATTTATTGTCTATTGGGTGTTTATGTAAACTTCTGTCTGTGCATGTGCTTACGGCACTTTGTTGCGTGTTATTGCGCATTTCATGACACTGGTGTCACAACTGTTGCTTTCCTTACAGTCATATTTTGCAACACTCCATTCAAACAATAGTGCCTTCTCTCGACGGAAGCATCCATTATGCTTTTATACGAACTGCAACTGTACGCTTTATGTGTCACATAAACGCTTGACTGCCTGCCAGCTTTTCGAGTTGAACAATAAAACTAAAGTGTTTATGAATTCCATTGTTTAAAATGACATGAAATTGAAAAGAAAACGCGAAAGGGAAAGATAGTAAAGGGTGTGAGTAAGAAGAATACATATACGAACATGGAATTGGAGTGTGAGGAAAAGAATTAAACATAATTTCAATTAAAAATGCTTGCGACAATTGCCTGGCATAACTGTTTCGCGGTTATTTCATATTTAATGCCGTCAGCACACAATTACGGGTATACGTGATTGACACAGTAAGCAACAGTAAATGTTGAAATTACAGTCGAAATTTAATGTTGCTTATAACATTTAAGTTATGTTTGTTTTATTATTTTATTGCTTACATATATGTATATATACATGCACTTACGAGTTTATGCATTAAAAGTAACAACAAAAAACTAACACAGATTTCTAATATTTAAATGCCATCACATAAATTTAATCTGGCCCACTTGGTTTTATTGCTGCAATTCTTTATAAATCATTGAACTAAAATTAACGAGTTATTAATTGGTCATTTACTGATACTATTATTTTAAGTTCTCTGATTGTAGTAGATAAAATTTCAATTACATTAAGTTTTATAAGTATTGCACCCAGAATTTATTTGTTGAATATTTTTAATTTTTGTATCGATATCGATTATGATTTTCAAACTTTATTATACATATGTACAAAGCTTATAATACCCATAAGGAAATATCGGAAATCCTATAAAATATACATATATACATACAAAAAAGTACTCGGAAATCGTAAATAAAAGGCAAAATATCTAGTTATTCATAAATATTTATTTTGTCGTCTTCAAAGTACTTCCCAACCGATGTAACACACTTATGCCAACGATTTTTCCAGTCCTCCACTTTTCAAAAGAACTTTTTGGGACGGCCTCAGGTTTTTCAGTGAATTTTTTATTTTTTATGATCTTCAATCGACTGAGGACAGATTCCGCGGAGCCGCAATTTCAGTTTGGAGAACAAGAAAAAATAACACGGAGCCAAATCTTATGAATGTTGTGGTACATCGATGGTATTCATTGCGTTTTCGGCTTTAAATTCGGTCAGAATTCTTTGTTTGGTTTGAGCGGCTTTGGCGTGATTTTTTGGTTTCGGCTCATTTTTTCCCTCCAAATTGATGACTATGGAATTAATTGCATGTTAAATTCAAAAGCGCATGCCAACCTTTGCGGGACCGGAATTCGCTTGATCAAGCAAGTTCAGGTTCAAAGAGACCTGCTACTGTACTCTTTTAAAAAAAAATTCAGCTTTATCAGGACGAGTCGAGCAAGAACGCGTTTTATACCCAAAATATACACCAAAATAGTTCGAACGAACTCGTGTAAGATGTCTTCTCATCCTCTAACATTTACCTGATGATTTTCAAGCACCAAATTATTCACTTTTTTAATATTTTCGATAGCATGACTTGAAGGCTTTGTATTTGATAAAGCTAAATCACCCTAAATTTATCCAACATTCGCAAATTTTCCGCTCAGGAAATTTGGTTGGATACAAAAAATTTGAGATAAATTCTTTGTTCGATATTTTTATCCATTGTAAAAATCGCAACGCAGTACTGAAGTGTATCGACTTAAACAGTTACCGTAAACAAAATGGTTGACAGATCGCGCTGATATTTGGCACCGTAATTAAGGATAGAAAAAACATTTACCCGGATAATTTAAATTGAAATTTCCAGAATTTTTTTGTCACAATTTGCACATGTCTTTTTCTCTCTTTTTCTCTATCAGACCACTATGACATGATACAAACATAACAAAGTTCTTTTTTCACTTGAGAAGGATATTACATATAGCTCAAATCCAACCGATGTTAACGTATTTACTTGTTACTCGCTCTGCTGAATGATTGATTGATTGATTTAGACTTTGAGTTTACCGGGCACTTAGCTCATTTATAAATATCGTGGAATTTTATCTACTTATTTAAGTTTTTAAGCTTATAAATATTTAATTTCAATCTCTTCAATTACCACAAAATTCAACTAAAATACGTTGTTTAATAATATTAATTCAAACAAACGCACAAATATAAAATGTTTATGCACGTGTTAAATAAACCCAATTATATAAATCTAAAAATAAATAATAATTTTGTGGAAAATGATATTTATATATTCACAAAACCTTCAGTTTGCATTCAAATTGCTCTAAAATATAGAAAAACATTTGTAGTGGTCGTCATACATTTGCATGGTTATATTATGTGTAAAATGTGGTTGACCGATTTGTGTTATTCACAAATCAGAAAACGGACAGTGTACATATAAACTCCATTGGTTGCTCACCCAACCATTTGATTTTGTGTGAAATCAATCAATCGCACACACGAGCACTAAAATACATATGTATTTGGATATGACGCAATTTGGTCCAAAGGGAGTACGCCTAGCGAGTGTTGGAGGGAATTTGCATATTAAATGTATATGACTGATGAGTGAAATAAAATTCAACGCCAAGCATCACAATGCTTACACACGGAGTAATTTATTTAAATCTATTAAGCGCACGATTTGAACGCTTAGAATGTTGTAAATACATTGCTATTGTGGTAGACCCACCATTCTCTCTGAACCTCTATAATAGGTATATCTCACAGATTGACCGATACTTTCAAAAAAAAGTTCGATATCTGGGGGATTAAACAATTGTTTTCCGATGTTTACAATTTTTGATCATAAGGTGGCCTAGTGTAACCGCAATATTTAAACAAAGTTTTATCCTAAAAAAGATTCTATATCAATTTCCACACCACAATAAAGGAATGTCAGGTTAATGTTAGCTACCGAATTTGATTGAAATTGGTACAGCAGTTCCTGAAGTATGGGTTTTCACCTAAATCAACCATCAAATTTTGTTACCAGCTCCTTTGATGTCCTTTCGTATCATCTTGGACATTTATTTTTTGAGTTAATGCACTTTTAGTAGTTTTCAACATAACCGTTATATGACTGATGAGTGAAATAAAATTCAACGCCAAGCATCACAATGCTTACACACGGAGTAATTTATTTAAATCTGTTAAGCGCACGATTTGAACGCTTAGAATGTTGTAAATATATTGCTATGTCTACCACCATTCTCTCTGAATCAAGACAAGGTTATAACCCAATTTTATCCATTTTTACACTTTCGTATACCCTCCAAAAAATATTTCAGAAGATGCGATAGATAACTATGAGACCAATTATATTTCAACAGTACGGAAAGTCGCAAACGTAGCTTTTTAATCAAGCCAAACAACGTAGCTTAGCTCTGCAGAATTACACGCCAAAATAGATACAAGGAAATACAAAAAATTTGCTGCTTGGTCGTTGATTGCGCATTCAATAACGTTGGCATAACGACGAATTGACATAACTGCAGCGAAAGCGCAATTCAGTTTGACAAACTCAATCGATGTGTAGGTGTCACGGAGGGAATTGCTAAGGCACAAGCGCCACATCAAAGCTTGGACTGCAGCTAGCAATACCACGATTTCACTCGTAATCAAACGATTTTTTTGCAATGGCTGAACGTAGTTACATCGTTAAGTGCGAAAACTGTTTCCTCCTGATGGCTTTATAAATGTGTAGTGTTTTTGGCCATTACCGTTGATGTCCATATGAAATCCCTTATCCGCACTATATAACGTGATATGGTTACCCGCGTTTTAAATAGCATGAACGATTTATAAAAACCTTCTAATTTCACGCGCTTTCACTCTAGTTTGATTAAGATTTTCCTTATATTCAGTATTCTAACACAATCTACAATAAATATCACCAAGTATCACTAGAGCCAAATATGAATGCTTTGTCGAGTTATAAAAATACTACAAATTTTTCAAAATTTTTAAAAGATTAAAACTATTATAATTATTATCACCGTTCTTTTATCTTCTCCTAACTTAATTAATTTACTAAGAGTTCGTTATTCATGCAATTTCTATGTTACTCATACGGCGTGGTGTACTGTATGAATGCTTACTACGTGATTTATGACATGAACTGCGCACAATTTTGAAAAAAATGTCTTAATAGAAATACAATCAGACTCTTCTTTTAATAAGGCAAAACTTTGAATTAGAATATCCTTTTTTTCAAGTTGTAGGTTTATTTTATTAATGAAAAAGATGTAAAATTATATTTCATAAAACCGGCAAAAGTAACATCATTTAGGACGATTTAAATTAAATTTATTTTTTTAGGGAAAAACTAAACTTCAAGTAGCGCCAAAAAACATAATCGACTTTGAAACATGCACAAAGAGCAACAACGTCCATGATATTTTCTATTCCTCTGTTAATACTGGTCATCGTATTACGTACGCTTTAACTATTAATTTAATATTTCAGTGAACTTAATGAAACGATAATTAATTGTTATGAGCATTTACATGCAAATGCCCACACTTGTGTTGGCTTATATAAATGCATGAGAGTTTAAAGCTGTGGACTTGGAAGTCCTAGAAAAAAGTTGAAATGCAATTAAACCACATGGCTTGTTTTTGGAAAAACCTGATTATGCGAGTGATACTCAGGGGAAATCGTTATTGTTCGATGAATTTAAAACTTTTTTCAACTGAAAAATGTAATTAATTTAAATAAAAATTAAGCATAAAGTATAAACCAAATCAAAAATTTTAAATAGTTAAATAAATATTGTTTTTTCTATGATAGCATATCATATAGTATGTTAACTAAGATAGAGTAGTTTTTAATTAAACAATTTATTAACAATAACAGACGTTTGCTTCCAAAGGACAGCTTAATAAAAAAAACTTGAAAGAGTTATGTTTTTACATGTGTAAACTTCTTTTCCTAAACTCTTAATAAATCGACAGTATGGCTGAGCTGAATATTTTTAAACTATCGAAACTGGTGTTCAAATATACAAACCCGTTTTTTTTTTATCAATTTCCATATGCTTTACTATTAGTAAGTACATATTTCTATATTGATTCTCATGACCAAACTCTGCTTACAATATCTAATATTGGTTCAGATATGCAGATATAGCTTATTAGTTTCATCATCTCCACTATAGGAATATTTCACAAAAAATCAATTCAAATACATATTTACGATTTCATGTTATAAAAAGTAAATGTTCAATCATTTTCCAATGCTTTAAACATAAATATATTAACTATGCACATTCCGTAACTACTCTTTTAAAGCAAATTAAATATTTATATATACTCATTTGAGATACCAAACTTCTCTTTTTCAATTCACATATTTACTTTCTCATTCCCGTTTCAACATATGTATGTAATAATATATTTTTCATATAATTTTAATTGTCACCGATTTTCCTGGAAAAACTGTATTACAGAAAGATATTCAAGAGATTAAAGTAAATAAGTTCACCGGAAATTGAATAACACGGTGAATGCGTTACTTAATTAACACACTTTCCTGAGAGCTGCAGGTCTAATATACTCAAAAAAGTAAAAATCTAGTAATTTAAAAAATTAATTTGTTACAAAAAACATAATTATATATAAATATCGACTTTATAAAATAGGCAGCGCGAATTTCTCAATATCTATAATATTCATTTAAGCATTACATTTTTGTTTTGCCAAAAAATTGTGTAAGCTTCTATAAAAAATTAAACTAATAATTGTAAATACGTTAAAAAAATGCATTTTTGAATAGTAAATATATTCTGCCATCTCATCGTTTTAAATGGAATTCTCTAGCTCATTAGTTCTTATAAAATTGTTACACTTCACAAAGCCACCAAATTAATATTTATTTTATAAAACTGTCTTCTACCCATTCTGTTTTTATTTGTTCCCTCACTATGCCACGTACCACAGATACTGCAGAATTTCATTTCTTACTTCATATTTCAGGTGTTTTAAAGTACCAAAAGTGCTTACTGTGACCACAATAAATGCAAGCATTTTTATCGCATTTATGCTATAATCATCGTCAGCATCTAATTGAGTATTCTTCCGCGGAAAAATGAAAACAGCATATTTCCTAGAAGAATATGCCGAAAGAGAAAAATTCAAAATCATTGATGCTCATTTAAGTAAGCACTTTACACTGAAGTGGTAGGAGTTGATAGGTTTAATGAGCGAATATTCAATAATGAGTACCAAGGAAACAAGCAGTGATGATGCGCTGCTGTATTGAATACTCGAAAATTCAAAAATCCAATACAAATGAATGACGCACAGAATATTTTCTCGCCAGAGCTATAAGCGTTTTGCTCAAGTGCGCTTGCACTTTTGATTTCACATTGCTTTCCATATACGAATGTACTCCGAGTTATTATCGGCAATTTGCGGCACAAAAAACATAGGTAAAGTTAATCTAGGAGACAATAATCCAAGCATAGACCAATTTTGGTCCTTTGCAATACCAGATGAAGTTCAGTTGCTAGTTCAAAGAGGAAATTTTAACAGACTCTGCGGTCTAAATATTGATATCTCCTCCAATGTAGCTTCCGTGGGTACCTCAGATGCTTATAGCATAGTTTTGCCAATACGGGACAAGTGCACATGTGAAAACGGTAGTTCGGAAGTACAGAAAACTCCTATTGGCACTCGATGAAAACTGCTACATTGTTTCTCTGGTGCCTGCTCTAGCCATTTCCGGCAGCCTTCTCGATCTGACGGCCCCATCTTGCGGGCGTGTGTCGCCACCAGACGGTAGCAGTGTTCCTACAGTCTCTTCTATCGAGTGCCAATAGGAATTTTGTGTACTTTCGAACTACCATTTGCACATGACTTTTTCAGTTCTGCACACAGGTAGCTCTTTCTATTGAGTTTTTATTTTCTTTACCATGCTTCTGTCAAGATAGTATTATCGACAATGCATAGGTTACCCAATGTGGATCATGTTTTCGGATGTTGGCCACCTAGCCCATAAATATGTGGGTCCTTCCCGACACCTATTTAGCAATTAATTACTGCCCCCTGTACTCGGCGAAAAGCCAAGCTAATCTGAGTTTTCAATTAATTTTTTGCAAAACTGTTAGACCTACAAATTTCTCATTAACATAAGACAATTGTAACAATTGTAGCGATTGTGTTTACTAATTAACACGACATTTACTTTGGCCTACCAGTATGCATGGAATATTACGCATGAATTCGTTCGCACAATTATGATTATTGAGAAATCAGTAATATTGAATGACCGTCATTATCGACGCATACTACCTTGAAAATCATTGCACTGCACTTGTATGTATAAGTTTGTATAAAATGAAATTGGTTTTTCGTTTATGTGTGTTACCATTAATAGCGTGAGCTTTAGTATATACAGTTTTGACATTTGAGCTAATCGAACTTAAGTGCACGTACTGGATTCAATCCGCTAGAATAGTATTTGTGATGCATTAATAATTGAAAAATTTTTAACACGTCAACTTGTCAATAGTTTACGGCAGTCTGATGGTCACTTTTCATACCATAATGACAACTTTTAGCGTTACGCGACTTATTCTGATCGAAAAGTCTGCTAATGAATGAACAATTTAATGGGCACGACAAGTTTAGGATGGAGGAAGGCTAGCTGTCTTCACAAAATATGCAAAGCCTGGCATATTGAGTTGAGATCATAATGAAGTGAGTTTTTTTGTTTCATAGCTGAGTGAAATAAATGCCATGAACTCTATGTTTTTGCTAATGTAGCCGACTACCTGTTCTAAATTATGTGAAGACCCATCCTGCCAGAAAAATAACACCACTAAAGTAAAGAAATTAATTTAAATATGTTGGAAAGAAAAATTAAAACGTTAACCATAATGTTATTTTGAGATTTGGAGAGATGAGTGATATCATTGTAAACTTTCATTTATAGTAACCTTAACCAGTATTAACTTAATTTACCAAAATCACCGAACTGCTATTATTGCCAAACTAAATTCAAGGCGTAATGAATCACATTTCACAAATGGCTAACAGTAGTAAGTAAATACTGAACAACCTCAATTCTTACTCGAGAATTTTGCTGCCTCAACTACAGTTAATTTGCTTAATAATATTTGTTCCGAACTCTAGTAAAGTACATAAGTATGAAGGAATTTAATGGATTAGGTATAAACAAAACAAACACTTATTTTTGCAGTGTGCGATATTTACACACAATCTTCTCTCACACAGATATTTGCGTATGTGTTGCCTGCCGCAAGTAATGGTAATTAATTTGCCAGAAAGTCTGAAAGCATTTGGAAGTCATTTCCTCTTAGAGCTTAACTTTAAGTTTAAACGCCGTTAATGCGCATTTGACTTGAAAACTGATTATTAACTGCGCGTCAATTGGGAGTTTAGTAGGGTTGACGGTAAGGTTTTTTGGTAAAAATTTGAAAGAAACACTTAGCGGAAGACAAAAATATTCCCTATTTTTCACATAAAATTTCATAATATCTTTCTCTTACAAAAGCGAACGTGGTATAATATATAGGATCTACAAGCAAGAACGACCTGATTGTTTGGTCAAAATGAGTCCTTTTTTATTTGTTACGCAGATAATTCTGAGACATTTATGATTTCTACAAAATGTCGCCCAAATGGCCACCATGATTCAATTGCATATCTCCATTCGTTAACAATAATTTTTGATTACCCGGTTCAGCATTTCAGTTATAGTGCTGGTTGATTCGCGTACCATGAAACATGAAGCAACGCATTGTCTTGTTGAAAATAGAGTTCGTCTGTGTGAATTTCGCAGAATTTCGCGAAATGATGTGGTAAACATCGTGCTAAATGCTCACTATTAATTGATTTCGAAAGAAATGGTTCATTTTGGTAATGCAATTGCGTTTCCAAACGAAAATTTTGATTACAGCAAAAGCAATAATTTTTTTGCTCACGAAGCCATTATATCAAGTGGCACCCCTTACTGAATACATAAATCCATAAACAACCATGACTGTCACGAACTGTCAAAATAACGTCACCCCTATTTGCAGACGCTTTGTAACGCATACCCAAACTTTACCCACATATGACTTACTTATCAGACTGCTACAGTATTATCTTATGTATTTATGTGTAAATTAACAGCGTGATGACTTGAGTTGATTAAGTCGGATCTTACCTATCTGTCTGTCTATATGTAAGCAAATCTGTGCAAAACTACTTTTTCTCCACAAAAAGCTGCTCACTTGTCTAATCTACCGATCTCGAACTGAGGATATGCCATACAAATTGCGTAATTGACGCAGACGAACTCTATTTTTAACAAGACAATGCGTTGCTTCATACGGGCATTGTGACGATCACCGAACATACTGTTCAAAGTGCACCTTTTGATCCAAATCAAGCTTCTGTATGGAAAACTTCTTTATTTGACTCAATATCTTCACGAAATTTTGCAAGGATTATTATACAAGGGATTGTTCAGTGTCCGAATATATTGCTTAGGTCGAAACACTATGCTATACAGCTGTCATACAAACTCATCGATTAAAATCGAAATAAAGATTTATGCGAGTACATATAGTCGCTGTAATGCATCTATGAAGAGCCTCGGTTTAGCCGATATTAGCGTTTTTTATATTTCTTGGTTTCTGGTTGCTTTTTACTAGATGTTTTCGATCTCGCTGTTCACATAAAAGTATTTTTCCAACCGAACTAACAAAACGTTAATCTCTTTAAATAGCAGCACACATAATTACGCTATAGAAACGAAGAACTAAGAACTCTTTAAACATGACGCGTTTTTATCGCGTCTCTATAACCATACAGTACACGTATACAAGGTTACTAATACGCCATGGCAAACACTCGGATTGTTAATGCACACTCTGACGTTGTGTTTTTTTGGTTGCACATAATTTTATATAATCGTATTTTTGAAAAAATCATAAGAGTTTCAACAAACCAAAGTGACTTTTATATTACTGTAAACAAGTATTTACTGTACAGAGATTACATAATGGCAATCATATTAACAGGGTTGAAAATTTCTCAAGCGTTTTTGAGACTTAAAGTGTTTTGGGATGCGTGTTTATTTGATATTTCAAATAGTTCACTTAATAAAAATTTACCAATTGCCTGTACCTAAGTAAAATCTGAACTTTCCGAAATGCGACGGCGAAATAGCGAAAAAAAGAGAAAACGCGTGCGGATTCGATTGCGGTCAAATAACAATTCATTTCTTTATTTCAGCAACTAGATGACTTAGCCTAAATCTTAAAGCTAACGGGAAAAAACAGTTGGAATGTTAGTATGTATGTATGTACAAAAAGGAGGTAAGTATAATTCATTTCGTTAACTTAAAGTAATAGATTAAGGTAAGTATATTTAATATTATTAGGGTAAGTACAATGAAAGTATAATTCGAATATAACATGCATTTCAAAAAAGTAATTAATTCTAATTTCATATTTTATTTTCATTTTAAATTGAACATATATTCGTATAAGTCGCTTGACGCAACACCGGCCACCTTGACAGGATCAGGATCCTTCAACATCCATGGGCAGTAGTGCAAGTTTATGAATTGGGCGCTTAATGGTGCCCGCCTTGGTTGCCACGTCTGCCACTCGTACCTTGCCGTCTTGGCCTTCGACGGTTGCGCCGACGCGGCCGATTACCCACTGCTGCGGCGGCACGTTGTCTTCGTGAACGAGGACGAGATCGCCTGGCTGCAGGTTGCGTTTGGGGTGGAGCCATTTGTTGCGCTCCTGAAGGCTCGTTAGATATATTTTGGACCACTGTTGCCAAAACTGTTGCTTGAGACAGCAAACAAGTTGCCATCTCTCGCAGCAACGAATTGGGTCCGTTGGTACTTGTGCTGGGGGCAGTGCTTGCAGGGGACAACCGATTAAAAGGTGTGCTGGAGTTAGTGCTTCTCCGTCGTTGGGGTCCTGGCTCAACGGTGTTAGGGGACGCGAGTTCAAAATGGCCTCCACTTCGGCCAGTAGCGTTGAGAGCTCTTCCGTCGTTAGCAGGGCGTTGCCGAGTGCGCGAACGATTAGATGCTTGGCGGACTTCACGGCCGCCTCCCATAATCCGCCGAAGTGCGGCGCCCTGGGTGGTATAAAGCCGAAGCTGAATCCTTCTTCGGCTGCGAACCCCATTAGTTCTGGCGCTTGCGCTAGAAACGCCTCCTTCAGCTCGCGCAGCTTGCGGTCGGCGCCGACAAAGTTGGTCGCGTTGTCGCTGAATATTTTCTGTGGCATCCCTCGGCGACCAATGAACCTTTTGAGGGCGAAAATAAAAGAATTAGTAGATAGGTCCGAGACGAGTTCTAAATGTACTGCTTTTGAAGTGAAGCAAACGAAAACTGCTATATAAGTCTTTACGGGTGGTCGACCACGTATTTTTAACGTTGTATATATGGGACCACAAAAATCGACGCCACATATCAGAAAGGGTCGTAAAGCTCGAAGTCGTTCAACTGGCAAATTTCCCATTATTTGGGTTTGCAACTTCGGCTTGTAATGAAAGCAGTGTGTACAATTTCTTACGGTTCTACTGCAAGCTTCTCTGGCATTAATTAGCCATATGCGTTCTCGAAGAAGCGCAACCAACGCTTTTGCCCCAGCGTGGTGATTTCGAAAGTGCAGGAACCGTAAGTAAGTGATAACGAAATGCGAATTTTTATTCAGTAATAACGGGAATTTGGCATCGTATGGGAGAGGTGCATTTAATAGGCGACCTTCTACTCGGATTAATTTAAAAGAAAGCGACGTGTCCGAGTACTCATGCAAGAACGGGTTGAGTTTTTGCAAGTTGGCGGGTAGCGTCGTGCCTTTAGTCAGTTTTTGGATTTCGCTCGCAAACTCAGAATGTTGAATCACCTGGACAATTTTCAAAAAACTCAAGTTTAATTCATCTGCAGTCAGAGCTCTTCCCACAGTAGGCATCTTTGGTCGTCTGATCCATCGTAATAAATATGCGACCACACGAAGTAACTTTTGATGAGAAGAGAATTTTTCAATCAGCTCCATTATAGTGTTATCTTTCACATTTGCAGAAAATGTGACAGCGTTTTTCTTCTTCTCTAAGGCTTCGTTTTCTGGGGAGAGCTGGAAGTGAGCGTTAATTGGCCATAAAGCGGGGTCTTCTAGGAGGAACTGTGGACCGCCAAACCATATAGAATTATTCAATTCGTCCACGTTACAACCCCGAGACACTTGATCCGCAGGATTTTGTTTCGTTGGCACATGTCGCCACTGTACATTGTCAGTCAATTCTTGGATTTCGGACACTCTATTTGCGACAAAGGTTTGTAATGAAGATGGATGCGTTTTTACCCAGTGCAATACAATTTCAGAGTCTGTCCAAAATGTAATTTTCTCGAATCGTCGACTCAACATTGGTGCAACTCGTGACCATAATTTGGCAAGAAGATGTGCTGCCGAGAGCTCGAGACGCGGAAGAGACTTGGTCTTCAGCGGAGCCACTCTAGACTTTGCAGTAAGCAGCATACATTTGACACCACTAGCAGATTGGCTTCGTATGTATATGCAGCATCCGTACGCTCTTATTGAAGCGTCGGAGAAGCCATGGATTTGGCATGTAGCAGTCGACTCTAAGTTTACATACCGAGGAACGCTAATTGACGAGAGCTGCAGTAGGTTGGCTTTGAAACTCTGCCAGCTAGTGTCGAGGCGCAATGGAATCGACTCATCCCAATCTAGTTTTTCAATTCAAAGCTCTTACCATAAGATTTTTGCTTTCATAACCAATGAGGCTAAAAATACAAGAGGATGAAAAAGGCGAGCAGAGACTGACAATATGTTCCGTTTAGTGGCTCGCAGATCATTAAATTTGGCATCCAAAACAAATCGAAACAAATCCTTTTTCGGCAACCAATGTAGTTGAATTTTTGTCATTGAAGCTGAATTACTTTTCAGTGCAATCACTGTTGAAAAATTTGCGGTGGTTCGAAAACCACTTCTTTAATGTGAATCCTGCCGAATTTAATATTTTAATTACTTCACTTCTTATAAGATCTAGAGACTCAAAATTTTCAGATCCTGTTAATAAGTCATCAACATAAAAGTCTCTTTTGATGGCCAATGAACTGAGTGGATATTTTATTGTATTGTCAACACTGAGCATTTGCAAACACCGTGTTGCGAGAAATGGAGCAGGCGCAGTGCCGTATGTTACGGTGTTAAGACGAAATATTTGTATATGCTCTGAAGGATGCCCTCTCCACACAATAAGCTGACAATCTCTGTCTTCTTCGTGCACCATTATTTGGCGGTACATTTTAGTAATGTCTGCCGTTAAAGCGTACTTGTGTAAACGAAAACGAAGAAGAGTTGAGTATAACTCTTCTTGGATGGTTGGACCTACCATCAAAAGTTCATTCAACGCTATTTGAGTTGAAGATCGACTCGAGGCATCAAATACAACACGTAATTTGGTTGTTGTGCTCTCGGGCCTTAAAACGCATTGATGCGGAATGAAGTAGTGTGGCTCACTCGGGATCTTATTGTTCGTTGGGCTCATGTGACCCAATGCTCTATATTCATTCATAAAGTCCAGATACATTTTGCGAAGTTCTGGATCTTTTAATGTCCTTCTCTCCAGGGCCTGAAACCGCCGAACTGCGGTTTCATAGGAGTGACCGAGTAACTTACGGTCAGCTTTAAAGGGCATTCTAACTTGAAGCCGTCCTGAAGGCAATACTTGAGTTGTATTTACGAAAAATTTTTCACACTCTTGTTGCTCTGGTGTGAATTTGATGCCATTTGATTCTGAAGGTAATTCTTCTAACGCCCAAAATTTTTGGACCACCGAATTAATTGACCTTAAGTCATCTTCAGATTGGCATAATGTGCTAGTTGCAAAAGGAGGAGGACTTAGATTGCTGGCATATTTGCCAGACACAACCCACCCTAAAAGGGTTTTCTGTAGCGTTGGTTGATTAGGACCACTTTTAATTTGGCCAACCGTTAACAAATCGAAAAAGGTTTCTGCACCCAATAATATATCAATCTTTTTTGATTTATGGAATTCTGGATCCGCCAAATTAATATTGTGCGGAATTTTCCAGCCATTAACATTTATGTTATGGTCTGGATGATTAGCCGAAATGCAACGCATTATCCAGAATTCTGCCGAAAACTCGTAATTATTTACCCGCGACTTAACAAACGCGCTTAATTTTGTCCCCACTTTCGTATTGGAATTTCCAATTCCTATTATGTTTAACGTTTTGTGTTGGCGACGAATCCGCAACTTTTGTGCCAAGTCCTCCGTCGTAAAGTTGACTTGGGAGCCTGAGTCCAGTAACGCTCTCGCAGGCAGATATTCACCATAACTGGTCCTCACTTGAATGACAGCTGTCGCCAACATTACCCGATCCGGCATACTCGCTGTATGCATGGCATGTGTGGTTGATGGTTGCGGATGAGATGCAGCGGGGAAGGAAACCGGGTACTGGTGCAACAATGTGTGATGCAGATCGGTTGCATACACGACATCGATCCGCTCTGCGCTTGGATACAGTATGCCCCTTACGCAAGCAATTTATGCATAAGGGCAACGATTTCACAAACTCGAACCTCTGTTGTACCGGAAGCGCCTTGAAAGTGGGGCAGGCAGTTAAAGGATGTTCCCTTGACTTGCATTTTTGACAAGTTGGCTGCTTTGCATCTGCAGCAACTAAAGCTGATTTTGTCCTGTCCATATGTGGCTGCTTCATGTGGCTCATGCTGGTTGTGGCTCCGGATTTCGTCCTCGAACAAGATGCTCCTTCCGCTGCTAACTGCTGAAATCTTCTATTTAAAGTTGCTTCGCAATCCTTCCATAATGGCAAGTGATCATAGTCAGGTTCTCTTCCCACTTGGATCGGGTGGCAGAGTCAATCTTTGTCATAACCATATGTATTATAATGGCGTTTGTTATTTGCTTCTCATCGCCCAGAGATAGCAAGGAGTCATAAACAGCAGATACTTCATCAATCATTGATCGCAATGAAGGCGCGGATGGCTTTGGGATGGTTGGCAGCTCAAAAACGCTTTCGGATAATTTTCATCCGACATCTGAAACGCTTTAACTGTTCCCAGAGCCTCTCCAGATAGACAATTTACCAAATGGTTAAATTTTTCTATATCTGGGATATTTGGATCGTTATGAACAAGCTCTCAAACAAACTCATAAAATTTTTAAACTCTGAATATTCTCCCTTGAATTTCGGCAAATTCATTTTAGGGAGTCTTGAGCTGTGAGAAGCTACGAAAGATGTTTCGGCAATTGACGTTCTATTTTTGGCTAAAATATTTTTAATTATTGATTTCGTTTCAACAATTATGTCCTCTAACTCCCCTCGGGCCATGTCGTCTTCATCAATCTCTTCAATTTTAGATTGGCATTTCATTAGCTTTTCGCTATGTGAATTTAATATGTCGAGCCGACATTCCAATTCAATTGGATCTAACGACATGGTTTTTTCTAAAAGGCCCGTCTTTATTCGCAAAATACTATTTTTGCCACCGTCCTTTGACGCTTTAATGACTTTAAGTCGATTAACTCCTTACTTGGAGAGAGGTTGGCGATAGTTGGCTTTGGCTTGCTCATTTTGCTTGTTTAAATTAAATTTCCGAAAGAACAAACAACTACCACGGTTGGCAACAGATATATTAAGAATCGATACCGAAAACGAAAAAAAATATATATCAATTCCCAAATATACGAAAGCCAAACCAATAGCAATAAAGGTTGGCAACAAATATATTTGGAATCGGTTGCGAAAACGAGAAAAAATAATATCGATTCCCAAGTATACGAAAGCCAAACCGATGAGTTATGCAAAATGAGCACTAGCACAGTCGAAAATTTAACGCGAAAGAATATTGTCCAAGAATCAAATTTGCGAAAACACGAGATGATATGCGAAAAAACTGACCGAATTAAAATTTTTAAAATTATGCGATTTAAAAAAGGGTCGCACCTTAATGTCGGCTAATCCGCAATCCCAAAATCCCTTCACATTCACTTCAATATATGTATAGAATATGTATGTGTATAATATACAATATATGTAGAAAACAATATATATATATATATATATATATGTACAAATAGGCGTGTAATGTGAAAAAAGGGAGAGCCAAAAACTGAAAGTGTGCGTTTGCAATTTTATTAGTTTTTTTTTTTTTTTTGTTTGCACCACTTTCAATAATTCGCACTCGTTACCTGGTGCGTCGGCTGTTTGCCGGCGTTCACGTCCCTTTGGCACAGGATGCAGCGGCAGCTCATTCCCACGACGACTTAAACAGCAGCGGATTGATGGCAGCAGCAAAGTGACGGCAGCAGCAAATCGACGGCAGC
The DNA here is from genome assembly GCF_016617805.1 of Bactrocera tryoni. NCBI lineage: Eukaryota > Metazoa > Arthropoda > Insecta > Diptera > Tephritidae > Bactrocera > Bactrocera tryoni. Next base: position 35,011,553 of record NC_052502.1, on the reverse strand, counting down.
AACGACGTGATGGCAGCAGCGGCGGGATGGCAGCAGCGACTGAAGGCAGCAGCAAATTGACGGCAGGAGCAAATCGACGGCAGCAACGACGTGATGGCAGCAGCGACTGAAGGCAGCAGCAGATTGACGGCAGGAGCAAATCGACGGCAGCAACGACGTGATGGCAGCAGCGGCTGAATATCAACAGCGATGGCGGCAGCGTAGTGATGATTTTAACGGATAGCGGTGGAAACGGGTTGTCTTTTTTACCGGCACTCTGGTTTCTAACGATTTTTAGGCTTTACCGGTTGTTCAATATTGCGGCACTTTAGGCAACGGGGTTTTTTTTTTTTGAAACTGTAACAAAAAAAAAATTTTTTTTTTTTTTACGCCAAAAACGTTTTGTGCCTTTATTTGTGCCCACCACTGTACCGCATAAGTAGATCACTTTTCGCACTTATCAAGCACCTCCTTTTATGTTATTTCTTTGTTTGGTGAATTTCTATGTACACGTATACGCACACACTCCACAATACTTCCCTTTTCTTCTTTGTCGATTTTTTTTAAGCTTAGGTAAGTATACGGGTAAGTATTTCAGCACTGCACTTTGCACTGTATGTATATATGTATGTATATAATTTTTTATAGATTTCCACTGGTCTTCACGTATGTATATATGTATTTATTCTTTTTTTTACAGGTTTCACTGCACGTAATTCGTATAGCTCAATATGTACTTGCACATATATGTATGTATATGGATTTTTAATCCTTTTTATAATTTTTCTTGTGTTATTTTTTTTTTTTGTAATTCGTTTTTTTTTTTCACTTCACTGAACCGTGAACATCGAAATTCGAAAACCGAACACCGAACACCGAAAAGGGTACAATTATTGGCAATTGGTTGCGAAAAGAATTTTTTTTTTTTTTTGGCACTATTATTCCACTGTGTAAAATTTAAGTTAACTTTTTTTTTTTTTTTAAACACGCATATGTCCCTGCTCGGGCGCCATGAAAATTTCTCAAGCGTTTTTGAGACTTAAAGTGTTTTGGGATGCGTGTTTATTTGATATTTCAAATAGTTCACTTAATAAAAATTTACCAATTGCCTGTACCTAAGTAAAATCTGAACTTTCCGAAATGCGACGGCGAAATAGCGAAAAAAAGAGAAAACGCGTGCGGATTCGATTGCGGTCAAATAACAATTCATTTCTTTATTTCAGCAACTAGATGACTTAGTCTAAATCTTAAAGCTAACGGGAAAAAACAGTTGGAATGTTAGTATGTATGTATGTACAAAACGGAGGTAAGTATAATTCATTTCGTTAACTTAAAGTAATAGATTAAGGTAAGTATATTTAATATTATTAGGGTAAGTACAATGAAAGTATAATTCGAATATAACATGCATTTCAAAAAAAGTAATTAATTCCAATTTCATATTTTATTTTCATTTTAAATTGAACATATATTCGTATATGTCGCTTGACGCAACAAGGGTCATGTTGAAATTTTTAATATACTCAAACAAACTTTTTGGTACTCTTTGACATTTTGCAAATAATTTCTGATGATGGCGCGTGTTTATTTTTCAATCGACATCGACTTTACAAGTCAGGTGACAAGTCAAGCATCTGGGGTATTCCATACCAAATCGACCAATTTCGAAACCGATCCTTTAGAATTTGCTGAAACTTATCCTTTTCTACCCTTTGAAAAACATTTTTTCAAATTTTCAAAATTTTTTGTCCAACTTCAAAAAAAGTTATGATTTTTTCAAAAAAAAGCTTTTTTATTTTCAAATAGCCATAACTTTTGTAGAAATTGACTTTTGTGGACCTTTTTTTTAAATTTTTGTTTTTGAATGAAGTTTCGAAAAAATACACGAAAAAAATTTAACACGAACAATTGTATAAAATAATCGGTGTTTTTAAGTAGAGTCGTAATTTTTGGAAGTTCGCCATTTTTGTTTTTTTTTTTCCTCAAAAACAACCTCAATCAGTTTGACAACTATCCCTTCTAATCCTGAAGTGGGCCGATTTTTTTTTTATTTTTTTCATTTTTTAAATTTGACAATTTTTTTTAAAAGCATTTTTTTTAAATAAATAAATAATTGAACTTTTTTTGACGCAAAAAAAAACAAAAATGGCGAACTTCCAAAAAATGACGATTTTACTTAAAAAAAGGGTAGAAAAGAATGGATAAGTTTCAGCAAAATCTAAAGGGGTCCGGTTCAAAAGTGGTCGATTTGGTATGGAATACCCCATATTCATATGTAATATGTTACATGAGCTAAAATGAAAACAAAAAGTTGCAATATGAGAAAAGTTAAAATAACGCATTTCACGCGAAAGTTTAGCATGAAAAATTGCAAAAAAAGTATTAATTCCACCGTAAAATAATACGCTAAATTTCGTGTGGAAAACTAAACAAATCTTATATGCGTCGCTTGTCAGAAGTTTATTTTGGCGTGTGGTAAATAGTCGCTTCCAGAATTTCGCAGCATTATTCCTAGTTTAAAAATTTTTCATATATTTGTATAATGGCGAAATTCTTTCACTCACCTGAGCGCACGGGTGAACTATTTCAATGTGCGCTAACACGACGAATAATAACAAAGTAGCAAAAACTGTGCACTGACATTTGCGAAATTCACACATGTGAATGTCAATTAGTTTTGCGAGAAAAACACTGCTATAAGCATATTTTTATGGAAAAATGCATTCAAAAAATTTAGAGGAATACTTTTAGCATATCCTTTTATTTAGGAAAAGGTAGACTGTTGTTAGCTTATAAAAAAGAAAATATAATTTGCTTATTCTAAATTATACAAAAGAAAGTAGCTGATATAAAATTAATGTCCAATCAGATTTCAATCCAGCATGGCTTCTTTTATTGCTTTTCTATTTGTTTTTTTTTTCTATATTCAGAGATGCTACAGTTTTTAAATATATTTGTAGACTCTTATAGTATGCTGGAGCTTTTACACATGATATGAAGAGAATGGTTATGCAAAATTGTATGCAGGTAAATAAACGCAACACAAAAATATGCATTAACAATCAATCGTGTGCGATGGCGTATGAGTAATCTCAATCCCACAAATACAATATAAACACTGATGTACCTCAAGAAATACATGTTATAGTGAAAAGCATATTGTTGGCATTTGTATAGATAAATCGAAGATTTTCATTCCGACACAGAAATAATTAATATAAAATACTATTTATGCTAACTCAGTTACCTTAAGTTTATAGTATTGACATTTACGTATTTATATATGTTATCTATTTCTGACCACAGATAAAAATGGAATATTTATGCCTTCTGTTTATAAATTTTTAAAAAATTTTTTTAGATGAACAATTTGAATTTTATTCCTTTCCGTAAGAACTTAATGAGCTAAGTTACTTAAATGGCCCACGTTAGTGGTCTACCTAAACTCTTACTAATTAATAATTAAAATATTTTCTCAAACACTCCGATTTTTTTTTCCTACTTTTTTTATAAACATTCAACATGAGATTTTCGTACTTTATTTATTATTTACGTTCTAATTTTTTTGGTTTTTCTTCGTACCGGTTTTTATGTCGGCTAGACGACGGTAAGATTTATATGCGATTTGCAAGAGATTTATTTTCAAATTTCAATATTTACCTTGTACTGTTTGTTGCTTTTTCTTCTATTTTTATGCTCAGTAGCTAAGGGCAATAGCGGATTTATGATTCCCTTTAATACTTAAGTGCTCACAGGTGTGCGCGTGTTGCGCTTTTATATTTCTTTGAAAAAATTTCTAAGTGGATATCGTTATTGTGGTTACTTTATATGAACATTCTGTACTGCTTTGACTGTTGTGGAAGATAAAATGTGAAAAAATATTTCACTAATTTTCCCTTAGAGCACTATTTCTAAGGATTTTAATAAATATTTCTCTTTCTCCTCAAAACTTTTGTTCTAAAAAATGTTTAAAATTTTTGGTTTAATTAATAATGATCAGTGCATTGAATGTACAAAATAAAGCTTACTAATTGTTTGCATTACAATTGTTTGCTTTATTACCAATGTTAAAATATATTGGCGTAAGTCTGGTTCGATAACTAATTGTTAATTTATATAAGGGTTAGCAAAAATAAATCCAGTATTAACAATCTGTAACTCGCATTCTTTATGATTGAAGAAGTATCGAAGATGGAAAATTTTTTCCATGCAGCCAAAAACGTAAGCCAAGTGTCTGACAAGCTGATCGGTTATTATGGATTTGAACTATAATCACCATCAGTTTCGATAATTTTAATGTTCAAGATGTCCCATGTTAAGACCAATTGTCAAAGATATCGATAAAATAAAGGAAATCTATTGCCCAGAAGCTAAACATTGCACAAAAAACTGTTCGAAGCAATTCTTTAAGGCTGAGTTCCAAACAAAGGTCTATGTATGGGTGACAAACGCGTTAATGAAAAAAAACCGCATATACCGAATTTCCTTCCAATGGTTGGTTACTGCTGTTAAAAGATGGGTCTATTACGACAACGTGAAGCAAATTTCTCAGCATTAAATGGTCGGCTAAAAAGTGGCCAAGTCAGGATTGGCGATTAGGAAGGTTTTGCTTTACTTATTGCCGGGATTGGCAGGGAATCATTTACTATGAACTTAGCCAAAATCTTAAGTCGCACCTTGCTGTATACAATTTTCTCTGAACGGGACAGATCTCAATAGTGATTCACGAAAGGCTTCTGGAGTCCTAGAAGAGCTTCGGAAAATTGACTGTCTGTGGTTTTATTAATAGGGGTAACATTAGTTGATTTATTTTACCCATATCTTATATTTTGCATTTATAGCTATCCCAGAGATTATACATGCTAAAAAAATGACAAATAACAAGTTATTCATTGGTTCACCATAAGAAGTTAAAGACGGTGGCGTATACGTAATTATTATATATTAAAAATCGGAAATACATTGTAACAAAGAGTACCCGGAAATTGTAAACAAAACGAAAAACGGAGCGGGAAATTCAGTTTGGGGAACAAGAAAACATCACACGGACCCAAATTTGGTTGATTGCTGGTATTCATAGCGTTTTTGGCTTTAAATTTGGTAATAAGCGTGGCTCGAAGCGATGGTGGATTATCATCATGTAAAATCTATGAATTGTTTTTCCACAATTCAGACCGTTTTCGACGAATGTTCTCACGCAAACAGAACTTTTTTATGACCGTCTGTTCCTCCGGAACAAATTCATGATGCACCAAAATATCGAAAAAACATGATTTTGGCTTTGGCGTGGTTTTTTGGTTCAGGGTCATTGCCTCATCGGCAGTTAAAATGCTCTCTATTATTGTGGGAACAGAATTTTTTAAAAAAGTTCAGCTTTATTTGGACTAGTCAAACAATAACGCTTTTCATACCAAAATATCTACCAAAATCATTTGAACGGTCAAATGGGTCGACATTTTACTTTCAATTTTTTTCCTAGCTTAAATCATTTTATATTTTCTTTGAAACATTATTTATATTCTCATAAATCATCTTCATTATTTTCATAATAATTTTTGGTATTTTGTAACAACTACAATGTACACCCCATCGCTTTAATCCACCATAAAATTAACCAACTACCTGGTATAAAGTGGCGCTTTGTTGTTTAATCGACTGCATGGCTACCAATTGTTGTCGTCATCTCCTTCAGCCTTGTGCTACTTACTTCCTCTGTTTCGATTTCTCATGTATCTTGTCATTCCTTTGTCCGTTTAGCTTAAACTCAATTTTGATTTTATTCAATTATGGGCTTATTAAACTTTGCTGTTACTATGATTTCATTGGTCGCTCGCGTTGCCTAGGGATTGCTCGAGGTCAACCGTGACTGATGTTCTTATATTTCAAAGTACGTGCAACTTAAAATATTCGAAGCTGCTAAAACTTAAAATACTCCCTCACCTAATTTCACGCTGCTATACGTTCGTATATTATTTTCTAAGTTGATGTTTTTAATAAGCCTCTAAACTGAAATAGTTTCTACCCTTAAAAAATTTAGCTCTATATTTTTAATTTAAGCAGTGCCTAAATACTTGCAAATTTACTTTACAAATATATTTATTATAAAGTTGTTTAGTTTTTTAGCATTAATTTTTTTTTGTCTTCAACGCGAAGTAAACCCATAGCTTTGAAAATAGGTAAATCTAAACAAAAATTAGCGGTCTTATTAATTTTTTTCGTAAAAGCCTTTAGAAATTATACTTAATTAAATTTATTAATTATATGTACTGTATTCATTCAGTACACCATGCCGTATGAGCAACACAAAATGTACTATATAAGACACTTACGAATACTACTTTAAACGGTTTTTTTATATATATTAAATTATTAATCAGATTTTTTTGTAGAGCAAACATTTTTTAACCAGAATATTCATTTTTCAGATTTGTAGATTTACTTGCTTCATTAAAAATATCAAAATACCCTGTGGTATATACAGGTGTATGGAAAAGTAAAGCCGCTAAAAATAAAAAAAACTTCTTTTTCGTTGCGTAATTTATATAGGACAAAAACCTGAAATCTCAAAGAGCCTCTAAAAAAATATTAACTCGAAAAATAGCGAAAACCCTAATATACATTTGCAGTCATTGTCCAAAGACTTCCGAAAATTTTCTTTACTACTCTGGTTTTGTTTGTGGGGTTAAGTTTCATTCCAACTCACAGCTTTATTCTTGTTTATCATATAATATATTCTATGTTTCATATAATATATTCTATATAATATTGAATATAATTCATATTTAGTTTTCCTTGCCAAATTTTGATTCTATGGCTGATTTTTACACAAGACATGTAGTCTTTGGTTTGTCTATCATATAATCAAAACATTCCATTTACACTAAATGTCCTTAAAAGTTTTCCTTGTTGCTTATACGCCTTTTATGTCTGTTAAGCAGGCAAAACAACAAAAAGTTGGTATTAAATATATGTTTAAAGACTTTCAAAATGTGTTCTTTAAGCTATAAAAATTTCATTAGAGTTGCTATAGAAATATATTAAGTCTTGCTTTATTATTGTGTGCCTTGAAATTGCCCACATAATTGTGCTATAATTTTTTAAATGTAAAGGGTTGTTCATTTCAAGATTCTCTACTTAAAAAAAACACGGAAACTTCAAACATAATGGGGATTGTTTATTATCATTCGAAAGAAAATTCTTTTACATTTATGTTTTGAAGATTATCCCTTTCAAATGTTGGTCGCAGCTACGTCTCAGATGATCCATCTGTTGTAAAAAAAATTTAATATGATCCCTCAACACAAAACTATACTTTATGCATAAGCAGATAATACAAGCAGCTTTAGAGTTAAGCAAAATCGTAGAGTAACCAAATTTTTAAAGCAGTTTTAATAAGACAGATATCCATCTATATATACATATATAATTTTTTTCATTTTGAACTTATGAGTAAATTAAATAGGATTCTGCAAATTTAAACTAAGCACATCAATTTACAAATACACGATTTTAATTTTCATACATAGTTGAATCTAAATTCGAATTCCATCGAAATATCCAGGAAGAGCTACTTATTTATATTGGTCACTGGCTCATTCACTGGCGAACATCATTAGCAATTTTAGAAATTATTTTACTTCTTGTAATTCACCAGAAAATAATGGTTCTATGCAAATTAAATAAAATCGCTGGTTACAATCGAAGTAGTTGCAATATAAATAAAACTCTTTTTGAACCTCATTGCGGCTGTGAATTACATTTATTTGCTGATTATTTTACTATGTGGAAAAGTTAAAATATTTTTAGTCATTGAGATTATATGTAGAAATATTTGCGTCATCTCACATACAATCTTTATAGTTACATCAACTCTCTTCTCTGATTATTTTGATCTGTTTGCTTTATACTCTACGCATAACAAAGTTTATAAGAAGAGTATTTAGTTTAATTCACATAACGGTTGTTTGTAAAGTCCTAAAACTAAAAAGAGTCAGATATAGGGTTATATATACCAAAGTGATCAGGGTGATGAGAGAGTCGAAATCCGGATGTCTGTCTGTCCGTCCGTCCCATCTGTCCGTCCGTCTGTCCATCCGTCCGTCCGTGCAAGCTGTAACTTGAGTAAAAATTGAGATATCATGATGAAACTTGGTACACGTATTCCTTGGCTCTATAAGAAGGTTAGGTTCGAAGATGGGCAAAATCGGCCAACTGCCACGCCCACAAAATGGCGGAAACCGAAAACTTATAAAGTGTCATAACTAAGCCATAAATAAAGATATTAAAGTGAAATTTGGCACAAAGGATCGCATTAGGGAGGAGCATATTTGGACGCAATTTTTTTTGAAAAGTGGGAGTGGCCCCACCCCCTAAAAAGTTTTTTGTTCATATCTCGGAAACTACTATAGCTATGCCAACCAGACTTTACAGAGTCGTTTTCTTCAGGCATTTCCATATACAGTTCAAAAATGGAATAAATCGGATAATAACCACGCCCACCTCCCATACAAAGGTTATGTTGAAAATCACTAAAAGTGCGTTAACGGACTAACAAAAAACGTCAGAAACACTAAATTTTACGGAAGAAATTGCAGAAGGAAGCTGCACCCAGGCTTTTTTTTTAAATTGAAAATGGGCGTGGCGTCGCCCACTTATGGACCAAAAACCATATCTCGGGAACTACTAGACCGATTTCAATGAAATTGGGTATGTAATATTTTCTTAACATCTTGATGACATGTACTAAATATGGGTGAAATCGGTTCACAACCACGCCTTCTTCCAATATAACGCTATTTTGAGATCCATCTGATGCCTTCTCTGTATAATATAAACATTAGGAACCAATGATGATAGCGGAATAAAACTTTACACAAATACGGTATTTGAAAAATATGTAAATGACGGATAATATAATCTCGATTATCACTTTACCATGCGAGAGGATAAAATGTTCGGTGACACCCGAACTTAGCCCTTCCTTACTTGTTTTTAATATTTTGGTTTTCGAATAATTTGATAAACAGTACAGTCGAATCGTGTAATATACTTGTATATGACCGTTTCTCATATTTTCAAAACTTGTCTGTGTTTTAGCCTTCGCTTAATTTATTTGATGATTTTCACTTATTTACTTCATCTTCATATTTCTTTGAATATTTTTTAACGCGCTTGTGCGCTTGTGCGCTTGTATGCCCTAAAATTTCACTATGGGTGTCCATTTGAATAATTATGTAGATTATTATAGTGTACGATATACTACTCATATTTGCATATACCACAAGTTAATGAAAAAGTTTGCTACATTATTCTTAACTAATCTATATTATTTATGACAGTACTTATAATTCAGCAATAATTATAATCTCATATGAAAATATTTAATTCTGTGTAAGAGTATTGAGGAAGGTCTGAAAATAATAAACAATAAAGACTTTTTTTTTCATTGTTAGATTACGATGAAGCTCTTTGTACAAGAGTTGAGCAAGTAAAGTTGTGTTGCGCAAATGTCAATTGATTGGACTAGGACAAAAATAGTATAATTGGCATGAAAGGATGACTAAATCACTAACTCATTCCTTGCGCTGATGTTAAGTTCAAGTGACTGGAAATGGTTGGCCGCACTTTTGAGTGTGAGGAATTTAAGTACTTTAAATATATTAATTAATGTCACTATAGCCCTATACCCAAATAATTCAAAATTTTGGATGAATTTTATGTACTTTTGTGGTACCTAAAAAGTTATTGACTATTTTTAGGTTGATTTATAAATATGAAATATATTTCTTTCTGACTAAAAATACTGTGTTTTATTTTTTGGAAAAACATGTTGACATAGTTTTGCTTTAAGACTGTCTGTTTTCTTGTATCTCAAGCAGTTTTCGAGAGAAAAATTATAATTTGTTTGAAGGCTACAAATTAATATTTTATAGACAAAACGGGAATGCATAACGATATTGGATCCAGAATTGGCAGATAATTGGCGTTACCCTTTATTAGATACCCCAACGGTCTCGATCGGCTTACAAATGTGGAAATTCTGGGCGTGTGGTACAAATCTCCAATTTTCGCCATAAGAGAGGAAAATTTAGGTTGCACATCATCATCACCATTTACCAAAATGGTCAATTCACAGAAATCAACTGCTTATCAGAAACCATGTAAACATTTAGTAAAAAATAAATGTATGGTATTTAAAAGAAATTTTCAAAGCAAAAGATGCAATAATGTGTTTGACTTAGATATTTTAGCAGAAAACATCGGTGAGTATGGACACAATATTAGTTTCCCTTTTTTTTTTCTATTTTTCTCAATCTAACTTTATTATGAATCTATATCATACAATTTCTATAAATTTTCCAAAACTCCTCTGAATTACCTTTCATTTGAAACAAAAATCGGTTTAGATTTGTTGAAATTACGAAAAAAGTGTTTTTCTTTGTTTCTCCCAATTTTCCAAAACTTCTCGCAAATCCCTTTAATTTGAGACCAAAATCATAAAAGTCGGTGAAGATTTGCCAAAATTATGAAAAAAATCGCTATTTTCTTCATTTTTTCTAATTTTCGAAAATTCCTTTTAAATTCCCTTAATTTGACACCAAAATCGTCAAATCGGTTAAGAATTGCCGAAATTACGAAAAATTTTGATTTTCTTAATTTTTTTCCAATTTTCCAAAATTATTTTCAAATTCCTTTAATTAGACATCAAATTCATAAAAATCGGTTAAGATTTGCCGAAATCACAAAAAATCGTTATTTTCTTCAATTTTCCAAAACTCCCCATCAATGCCGTCAATTCGACACCAAAATCGGTTAAGTTTTGCCGAAATTATAACGAAAACTGCCATTTTTTGTAATTTTTAAAAATTCCTCTCAAATCCTCGACACCAAAATCATCACAATCAGTTAAGAATTGCCGAATTTACGAAAAATTGCAATTTTCTTAATTTCGTCCAATTTTCTAAAACTCCTTTAAAACCCCTTTAGTTTGACACCAAAATCATTAAAATCGGTTAAGATTTGCCGAAATTACGAAAAAATCCAATCTGGTCACCCCAGCACATGGCGGTGCATCCAAAATTTACGTTTCACCAAATCGCCAATTTGCACCAGGCACCCAGAATCGCCCAGTAGGTAGCTGCCGCAAAAAAAAATTTATTTTCTGTAGCCTACCCCAAAGGCGCTGTAGGAGCTGCGTTACCGGCATATGCAGGATAACCGGAACTAATGGCTGATGCCACATTTACGTGAATAACTTCCGTAATTCAGCACCGATTTCGATCGTTCAGGCACCAAATGAAAGGGCAAGCGTGCAGCTACACAATTAAGTACTAACGAATTATAACAAACTACAACTACAAGATATTTTTTGAAGCAAATGTCTCAAAGCAACTGTATGATAAAAAACTGAAAATTTGATACTTATAAACAAAGATGAAAGGATCTTCGTGTTATAAATCACTAGAAATACGCTTCGTAAGTATATTCTGTTAATGGCAACATTTCAACTGCAATACATTCGAAGTTATTGCATGTTTTCGAATAGCTTCTTTCTAGCTGAATTGCCATTCTTACGTAACAGATGAAAGTAAGCCATAATACTTATGTTTTCTAGAAGCCATCACCTTTCATTTGCCACCAAAATCATTGAAATCAACTGAGTTTTACCAAAGTTATAGCGAATATGCGATCGGTATGCATTAGTACTGCATTATCCACCACTTCCTGTAGTTGCGTGCGCGATAAGTACTTATCACGTTCGGGTAAAATCCATCCGATTTCAATGATTTTGGTGGCGAATGAAAGGTGATCGCTTTTAGAAAACACAAATGTTATGCACTTCCTTTCATCTGTTACAGAAGCACGGCAATTCAGTTAGAAAGAAGCTATTCAAAAACATGCAATAACTTCAAATGTATTGCAGTTGAAATGTTGCCATTAACAGAATATACTTATGAAGCGTATTTCTAGTGATTTATAACACGAAGATCTTTTCATCTTACTTTATTAATATGAAAATTTCAGTTTTTAGCATACAGTTGCTTCGATACATTTGCTTAAAAAAAATATGTTCTATTTGCAGCTTGTTATCGTTTGTTTGTATTCGATTGTGTAGCTGCGCGCTTGCCCTTTCATTTGGTGCCTGAACGATCGAAATCGGTGCTGAATTACGGAAGTTATTGACGTAAATGTGGCATCAGCCTTCAGTTCCGGTTGTCCTGCATATGCCGGTAACGCAGCTCATACAGCGCCTTTGAGGTAGGCTACAGGAAGAAAAAATTTTTTGCGGCTGCTACCTACTGGGCGATTCTGGGTGCCTGGTGCAAATTGGCGATTTGGTGAAACGCAAATTTTGGATGCGCCGCCATTTGCTGGGGTGACCAGATTGGATTTTTTCGTAATTTCGGCAAATCTTAACCGATTTTAATGATTTTGGTGTCAAACTAGAGGGGTTTTAAAGGAGTTTTAGAAAATTGGAAGAAATTAAGAGAATTGCGATTTTTAGTGAATTCGGCAATTCTTAACTGATTGTGATGATTTTGGTGTCGAGGATTTGAGAGGAATTTTTAAAAATTAAAAAAAATGGCAGTTTTTGTTATAATTTCGGCAAATCTTAGCAGATTTTCATGAGTTTGTTTGTCAAACTAAAGGGATTTGAAAAGAGTTTTGGAAAATTGGAAAAATATTGAGAATATTGAAATTTTCCGTAAATTCGGCAAATTCTAACTTATCTTGATGTTTTTGGTGTCAAGTTAAAGGGATTTGAGAAGAGTTTTGGAAAATATGTAGAAAAGAGAGATTATTTGTAATTTCGGCAATTCTTAACCGAGCTTTGATATATATGGTGTCAAATTAAATGAATTTGAAAAGAGTTTTGTAAAGCTAGAAAAAAATTGAGAAAACTGCGATTTTTCGTAAGTTCGGCAATTTCTAACTGATCTTGACGATTTTAGTGTCAAACTAAAAGGATTTGAGAAGAATTTTTGAAAATAAGAAAAAATGGCAGTTTTGTTATAATTTGGACAAATATTAACCGAGTTTGATGATATTGGTATCAAATTATAAGACTTTGAGTGGAGTTTTTGAAAATTGGATGGTATAATAAAATATAAATTAAGTGAAAATGAACAAATAAGGAAACATTGTAAAAATAAAGTTATGTGGCTTCAAATAGTTAAATATTCTTTTATTTCAATTATTTTTGCATTGACAACACATATGTATACCTATACATTGAATTTTACTAAAAAAATACTTGATATCTACAATAAGAGTTCATTTTTGTTATTTCACACTATGTTTAGTAAATTCATGTTTGTCTTTTGACTGTTTTCATTATCTTTTCTTCAATTTTTGTTTTTTTTATTGTTTATTTAAGAAAAAAATGTTAATTACAGCTAAATACAGAAATGTGATATAAAGATTAATGATACGCAGCTTCTGCACATGCGCCTTGATTGACTTGTATTACTTGTCACCAATCAGCGAGACGCAGCGCAGCTGGTGTGAAGAGTTTGTCAACCTGGGCATGGGATGATGATGCGTCAAGTTAGCATTTTCATATGTCAATGGCGAAAAATGATTTTTTAAGCGTGTGACAACTCAACGTACAATAAAACCTTCTGAGTGGATGTGTGGAAAGCCCGTCTAAACAGCTTTCATGAGTATACACATGATATCCAATTTCGGTAAATTAATTATGCTGCCAGCCTCTGGTTTGTCAACACCGTCAATTTTCTTGACTTTATACTGTTCTACGAAAGTGTAGATCAGAACTTTCCAAATATCAGCGTCAAAGCCAACGAAGTTACCTGGAATATGAAAAAAAATAAAAAGTGTCAATTGTAAAAAATACATGTATATAGGTACAAATATAGAGTATATATGAAATATATTTATAATAAGTGTGTACATAAAATACTGTTTATACATAAAGGGGTTGCATGGGTTTTCTCGGGTAAAATATTGCTTTTTTCAACAATTTTTTTCTCATTTAAAAAATTAAATATTTTATTAGAATGTTTTATTGCTACAAACATACAATATTAACAAAGAAATTCTGAAATTTTTGGAAAAAAATATTTCAAACTCGGCCATTGCGACGCCATTTCCGGTGACCCTTCGGAAAAAAGATGCCACCACGTTGGAAGGATAACTCCTTACAGGATCATCTCAAGTGAAAAAACCCTTTAAAATCCTAACTTAGAACTTAGACAAAGGAAAAAACTGAAAATGGGTTTTTGACAACTTGATCAACTTTAAAATTTAGGACCAAATGCTAAAAGTATTGTAGAATCAAGTGCTTGTATAGAAAATTTTTTGGTTTGCCGAGATATCTTCAAAAAATTTGGTATGAATTATTGTTTAAAGAAATGGTAAAATCTCCAAAGAAATTGTTCAGGTCGGTTCACTTAAGTATATACTTAGCTGCCATACAAACTGATCAAGCAAAATTAAATTCCTGGAAGGAATCATTTGTATTTGTTAATTGGCCTCATCAGAGTGATTGTTTGATTCAGAGGGCTTAATTGTTAACAGTACAGATCCGAATTGATCTGTCAACAACCTTGGCTAACCATCGGTTTCGTTAATAGATCCACATTATTGCGATGTAGCATTCATTCATTGAGGCAAATTCGATGATTCAAGAATGTTTTCTTCGTTATCTCGTGTATCATCTATAGATAAAGCTGCTTTTACTATTCTGGTTTTAGGTTTGAAACAGTTTTTTGTTTAAGCTTTAGTTCTTGTCCAATTTCAACAGTGCTAATCGATAGATCGGTCTCGTCGATTTACATTATTTTATCGACATTTTCAATAATTGGCCATTCAAAGCACTCCTAACATTTCCAAACGCTTGATTGCTTGGGATTTCATCGTCTCTCGAAGGTATTTTCTCTTTTGCTAGTGTCGACTACTTTGGCCGCCTGCTTAAACAATACTGAGTCAAGCAATCACAAAACTATCTGGAAATCTTAACTTTCTAACATTATACAACATAACTCGAACGCATTTATACAACGCGAGATACAAATTCGTAAAAACTTCTATTAGAAAAATAATGGATTTCTTTCTACTATACCATGTATAATTTTTGTATACAAAGCTGTATTTCTGTAAAGCTTTATAATACCGCTTAGACGTAGTTATTTCCTAGCAGCACTTTCCATATGAACTAGCTTCTCAACATATTGTTCTGGTTCCTAGGTTAATTTGCTTTGAAAAAAGGTTAACGGTTGATAAAAAATACGGTAGCCTACGAATACCGCAAATATATGAACAACACCAAGAGCAACAGCTGTAGAAGCGCCAGCACCAATAACAGCCACCGTCTTGTTGAAACCAAATGTCGCCGATATTTCTGTTGTTGTTGTTTTTCTGGATGAAATGGCAGATCCTGAATTTCTTCAGCCCATAGAGCGAAATGATATCGCTTGCGAAAGTCAGGTGGCTTTAGTTCTTGCACAAACTGTATTTTGTACGCTTTAAATTTAAGATCTCGATGTAAAATGGCCAAGCCGTTACATAAGTTAGCCCGAGTTGCTGCGAACGGCGCCGAATCGACTCTCCACAGTCTTGGTATATACCCTCAGCTACGACTGATATATTTTCTCCACTGCGTGCTGGACGTGGTTTATTTGGTCGAATATTATCCAATAATGTAAGCTGGGCCTTAAGATGGGTGATGGTGTTGCGAATAGTATGCTCAGTAGGCCGATTATGTCGACCATAAAAGTATTTACTTTAAAGTGGACCGATTTGTAAACGTTGTGTAGACGATACTGAAAAATTATATCTACTTGAACCACCTGTTATTACATAATTAACTAATATGCTGAGTTAATTGATAAGTAAATAATTTACACATTTGCTACACTTGATTTTTTTACGTTTGGAGCAAACTACTTTTCATTTATAACTTCCTCTTTTCTCCTTCGCTTTGGTAGAAATTGCGATTTTTATTTCAAGTCTAAAATGCAGCCATAAAAATGTGAGCATCATAACGGCCACCACTTTCTGCTTGCCACTAATTACAGCATGCTGGTGTGTGATTAATGTGCGCTGTTGGTGTCGCGAGCAAAAAGTCGAAAACGCTATAGGTAAACAATAGGGGTAGAGAACCAGCATATTACTAAGGACGATAGAAGTATTTGGCCGGTTTACGAAAAAGTGAGCTACACAGTGTTGGTGGGTATGTGGGTAGACATCAACACAATTCTGCCATTTTTCATTATGGTTTGCTACACTTGACATTAAGTGCAGACAAAACAGATATAAGGCGAGACATACTTATAAATGATGGACATAAGTATTGTATACGAGTATGTGAATGTTAGAAAGGCGCTGAAAGAAGTTACTTTCATAATGAAAGTTTGTCGCTAAAGAAGGTTAGGAAAGCGAAGTTGTCAATTATTGGCGTTAGTGCTCGAACCCTTTTTGGCACTTTCCCATTATCTTCTTAAATTGTTTAACAATCAATTTGCAATAAGCTTCTTTTACTTTTTGAAAAAAGGGGAATTTGTACAGGTTAGAATTTTGATTTTCTTCTACAATAATCTGTAGTTAAACTTATTTTAGTTGTTTTTCGTATAACTAGCAAATCTAATGTACCTGAAAGAATTGCACCGACTTTAATCGTTGCTAGTTGCAAAAGTATAAAAAGTTCGGTTATGCTTTTTCTTACTTGTTATCCCCTTTTCCGTTTTATTTAAATAAATATTTCTAAACTAAATTTAATAAAGACAGTTAAAACGTCAATTAGTTTGTGTTGTCACTAAAGTTGTAGCAATTGCAGCAAAGTAGTTGTTGTTATTATTGAACTAGTCAGTTAACTTGCTTGCCAATCTGTTCCATAAAAGCACTAAATACTTGTATCTCCTTAGGACCATGTTCACAGCTTTTAATATAATTTGAGCATCTCTCTATTACACTCGAGCTTCTGCTTCTCAAGCAACGAACTTAACACGCTTGCACTGGAGCACATACGTATTAAATAATATGCCATATATTAGGGTGGGTAAAAAATTCGAACTTATTTCGGTGTCTCCAAATGTTAGCACTTAATTGTAACGAGAAAATTCTCCGCCTTGCAGTTTTTAATTTTTTGTACTCTTGCCATATGTTGCTATAGAGTACAATAGTTTCGTTAACCTAACGGTTGTATGTATCACCTCAAAAATATCGAGTTAGAACTAGAGTTATATACTTATACATATATATATAAGGTCTGTCGCAAAAGAAACCGAACTTTTTAAATATAACTGTTTCTGGTGGCGCCACCTATTTGTGGGTCTATGAAATAAAAAGGTTGATCTCTTGTTGACATTTCGTAAAAATTTTAAGACAATTGGATAACTACAATCGATGTTATCGATCAAAAAGTGACAGAAGCTTTTGGTCATCGGTCGTAAAATGCAAAGAGTAAATATTAAATTTTGTTTTAAACTTGGGAAAACGTTTAACATACTGAAACATTTCAAATGATGGAAAAAGTTTATGGTGATCAGTGCTTATTCCGTAGTAATGTGTATGAGTGGTTTAAGCGATTCCAAGAAGGTAGTGAGGACCTCTTAGACGATCAGAAAACGGGCCGCCCAAAATCGACTTCCGAAGTCAAAAATAAAGACAATGCTGATTTATTTTTACGATTCCGAGGGTATTGTACACCGAGAGTTCGTCCCACCTGGCCAAACGATTAATGCTGTGTTTTATCTTGGTGTAATGAAGCGTCTTTTGTCACGCATTCGTCGTGCTCGACCACAATACCGTGAGGCAGGGTCCTGGCGCCTGTAGCACGATAATGCGCCGTGTTACCGGTCGACGCTTGTCACTAATTTTTTGACAAAAAACTCCACATCAACCATTAATCACTCACCCTACTCACCTGATCTGGCACCCTGTGATTTTTACCTATTTGGAAAACTTCATTTTCCCATGAAAGGACACTGGTTTCAGGACATTTCAGCGATCCAAATGGCGACGACCGATATTCTCAAGAGCATTCCGAAAAATTACCTTAAACACTCATTTGAAACGCTAATTAAACTACTTTGAATAACAAAATATAACTTTGGAAAAATATTAACTTTTTTTTTTAACAGTCCTGTTTCTTTTGCGACAGACCTTGTACAAGTATATACATATGTAAGTAATATAAATATCTTCTAAACCACTTAAGCTACAGAAACCAAATTCGCTCATGCCCTACCGACACTGTTAAAATGGATGAAATCGGAGCATTACCCCGTCCATTCCCTATATAAGAGTACTTTTAAAAAACTTCTAATATT
The DNA here is from genome assembly GCF_016617805.1 of Bactrocera tryoni. Classification (NCBI taxonomy): domain Eukaryota; kingdom Metazoa; phylum Arthropoda; class Insecta; order Diptera; family Tephritidae; genus Bactrocera; species Bactrocera tryoni. The sequence goes on along the minus strand of NC_052502.1, from coordinate 34,993,284 downwards.
TATATAGTTGCTTGAATTCCGATCCTTTGTTTGACGTTTTGACCCCTAATGTTCTTCCCGGCCTTTAAGTCTTGATATTATTTATAAAATTAACCAAAAATCAAGTCTTGCTTTCAACTACCAAACGAAAAAATAATATTTTTCCTTTTATCCACCCTAATATACATATATATCACACATATATATATCAGTATGCAGTAATATGAGCAAATCTATGTATATGTACATTTTGATTATTTACTTATGTGAGCCAGTCCTCAAGGTTTCTACTTGTTGCATGCCAAATTTGCTTTGCTTGCGAAAATTTGATCCTTGCCGAGTTGGCGAAATATCATCCATTGCGATGTGTACTGCCAAGCTGGACGCGAAATTTGCTTCGTTAAATGTTAGTTAACAACAAGTGACAGAGAGGTAATTGCCTTCAGTAGTACGGGGGATGCAAGTGGATTTTAATTAGTTAGTCAGGAACTGTTGTGTTGCTTTGGCAACGGGTTTATGCTTGTTAACTTCTGTATTTAAATTACATATATTTTATATTATATATATATATTAAACTAGAAGATTATTCTGGTGGCAAAGTGTGAAAATAAGAATTATTCGTAACAAGTTTTTGAAAATAAACTGAAGAGCTCTATAAATAATTTCACAATTAATTTATTTAGAACTTAACCTTATTACAAGCAAAGTCATCCTTCTTGCATTCAATGCGAGTAGCGATTCATTTGTAATGTCTTCAACTGACTCAAAACGGTTTTCTTGGAGCGTTCGTTTGAGCTTGTTGAAAGTTAGTAGTAGTTACGCCACAAATTGATTAAAAACAGGCGGCGGTGCATAATCGTGCTGCAAATACCAAGAGTTGTGAGCCATTGTGTTGACACTCTGGTAGTCGGAGGGCATTCCTTCAAAGACGTCCACTCGATGCTGTTTTTCGAAAAAAAATTGAGGCATTTTGAAGCCAATCGCTTTCACTTTTTTTAGGCCCAAATGTTCTTTCAAAATGATTTTAACTGATCCTTCCGATATTTCCTTTATTTTATTGATGTGTTGATCATCAGTTGATGCTGATGGCCGTCCTGGACGTAGTTCGTTGTCAACGAGTTCTCGACTCATTGAATAGTTCGTAACTATCCTTTGCTGTGTTCGAATATACCTCTTTTAAGCTTTTGAGATCGGCCGAAATTGGTTCAGACCTTCGTCTACATCTCATAGGCCCAATGTAATAAATTCCAATTCTCTAGCGTATGTGTTGATATCATATACATAGATCTCACTTGAAGAGTGATTTAATATAATTTTAGCTCACGCGAAATAAAACATAGCAATAAAATTAAGTCTGAGTTAATGATCACTTTTTTTGGGTAAAATTTAGAATAGCATTCCCGGATTTCGGGGATAAAATGGGTATCAGTGGAAAGGTGACGTTCTCCAGAACACGAAAATATATATATATAGTTGCCGCTGACTTATAGTTTTAAAGAAATTTGCATTTAAAGTTGAAAAATTGACAGCTTTTACATTGATAATTTGCATATTGTGAGTAACTTTTTCACTTATATTATGCACTTTTCACGTACTAGCACTTCACTCTAACGATTCTGCATATTAATGTTTTTAATATTTGTTGCAAATAAAGCATTATTAGTACGTGAAAAGTGCACAATATAAGTGAAAAAGTTACTCACAATATACAAATTATCAATGTAAAAGCTGTCAATTTTTCAACTTTAAATGCAAATTTCTTTAAAACTATAAGTCAGCGGCAACTATATATATATATTTTCGTGATCTGGAGAACGTCACCTTTCCAGTGATACCCATTTTATTCCCGAAATCCAGGGATGCTATTCTAAATCCCAGCCCTTTTTTTTCAATAAACAATTAATAAATAAATTTCGAGACTATCAGTGAACCATTCACGAAAAGAAATCTTAATAAGCAAAAAAATACAACATATGTGTGTATGTGTATAAGGCAAGCACAAAATTGCAATTTTTTAACTGCTTTTATTTCTTATATTTTATAATATTCCTATTTGCGGTTTAACTTACCCAATTGCTTAACTCGAGTATATTTTACGTCTCAGTTTTAATATAACTTTTCATATGTACATATAAGTATATTTTTATGTTTCTCACAACACACTTTTTCTATATTCTGATTTACATGAGTGATTTAATATTTAATTTTTTCTTCAATTGTCTTCCCGATTAACCAAAAAGTTTTCTCATACTGCCCCAAATACACTGATTTTTCACTGCGTTCCAATAGTTGTTTACCTTTGATTGACACGAATAACGGCAGCCTGTGCTGTTTATTACAAGGGATTTTTGCATGCTGAGCTGAGCAAGTAAATATTATAACACAAAAAGAGGTGAGATCGGGCCTGTGTTGAAATTGAGTAATTATGAGTGTGTACTTTATTTGTTACTCAACAGCTCTCTTTAGTTGCCTTTCTCATTTACAAACAATTAACTTTACTAAATTGTAATGATCTCTCCCTCGGCCTTACCAGTTGTTTATGTTTCATTGACACGATCCACTTTACCTTTTGTTGTTTGACATATAAGGATGTTTGTTGTTTGCATGCTGAGGTGACCAAATGAAAATATTAACGTGTGAATCAATAAATATCAACTCATCAACATCAATTATTAAACGTGGTACACTAAAATTATGAGTGCTTAAAATATAATAAATGAAAAAAGTGTATATATTTTTATTTTGTTACAGCTTTTTGTTTAACTTAATTTGCAAAAATATTTTTATTAATTACACTCCAACTCCAATTAACTAAAGTAGGATTTACAAAAACGGTTGACAAAATCTTACAACCGGTATACTTTTGAGAAAAATGTCCATCTGTGTATAATTTCTATAAAGAATAAATGAAATAATTTAATTTAATGAACGCACATATCTAAATTGACTTTGCTCAGCAAGCCGATCATCAATGCACCACAAAAGTATCGGGTGATTTTTTAAGAGCTTGATAACTTTTTTTTAAAAAAAAACGCATAAAATTTGCAAAATCTCATCGGTTCTTTATTGAAACGTTAGATTGGTTCATGACATTTACTTTTTGAAGATAATTTCATTTAAATGTTGACCGCGGCTGCGTCTTAGGTGGTCCATTCGGAAAGTCCAATTTTGGGCAACTTTTTCGAGCATTTCGGCCGGAATAGCCCGAATTTCTTCGGAAATGTTGTCTTCCAAAGCTGGAATAGTTGCTGGCTTATTTCTGTAGACTTTAGACTTGACGTAGCCCCACAAAAAATAGTCTAAAGGCGTTAAATCGCATGATCTTGGTGGCCAACTGTCCATGCATCCCGAAAAATGCACTGTTTGGTGTGGTTTGTACGCTGGTGGAATCATTGGACCGTATATTTGAAAGTTATATGGTGTCTTGGGCGAGTTTTCACCCGATTTTATTTATTCTAATCACAAATATACACACCGAACACCAAGGTAAATCAAGCGAATACTGTGGTTGCGGCTCGATATTAGTTGAAAATGTGGCTAAATGATCACGAATAACCAATGCAGAGAGATATTGCAATATCGCACTTCTTTGTTCAATAAATTCAGACGTAGTAAAAACCGAAGAATTGACTTTTAGTGCCGCACAAAAACAACGCGTATCTCAAATACTAATAAACATTTTCACGTGAAATTTGGCATAGATGTCACTAACAGTACTACCAACTTACAGAAAAATTTGCCATTTCGAAAAACACGTGAAGTATGAATTAATAATTCACCTTTCAATTTGATCAGAGTAGTATATAAGTATAGTCCCTACTCTTGGTTTTTCGGAAATTTGCCGGCACTGCGTCCGGTTCTGCTGCGTTTGTATTTATAAGAGAGGTTCACAGCATCCCATAGATAATTTTTTATTTGTGATTATTGAAAAGTTTGTTTGTGGTTTCGGTACTGGGAATTTCATAAAGCTCTCGTATGCCCAAGGTGTGTGCTTCAGAAAACATTGCACGGTTTGCCAGTCTGCTGACTACAGCTTGACCTTCTGATACTGTTTACTATGTTTTACATATCAATCTATCTATTTACGAAAATAAGTAAATGCATACATACCTATATTTTTATATGAGATGATGCATGCTTAATAAAATGTTCGTGCGGTTTATTAGAAATCCACTCTTGATCTTCGCGGTCGGATCTCCTTCAGCTGCATTTTTGCCGATTCGAGAAGCTGCATAGAGAAAATTTATGGTTTGGGAAATCTGCAAACGAAATTAATTGTATATTAATGATACTTGTTGATTTGATTACAACTTAATACTATGTTCGGGCCGACACTTAATCATACGATTTCGGCTGTTGAGTGGTTTATCCCACTAATCTTATAAATTTATCAAGATTTCGCCATACAAAAATGACAGTTCAAAATCATTTCATCGGAGTGATTTGAAACTGATCCACGCTAAATCTCTCTGTGCGACTCTGATTTTGCGCCATCTACTTGGCCGCACTGGGAATCTATTACATTATCATAGCTGATTTAGACACTACAAAAAGGAAAAAATGTAAACAAACAAATTTTTATTAGAGCAATGAATCTAATTTCGGCTGAAAATCGACTTCCCAAATGAAATAATGCGTCCATTATTTCCATTATATGGGAAATATTTAAAAGAATACTGCTTTTATTACAAAATACTATATGACAATGTTTTCTTGTGATAAATATTGAGCGATGTAAATTCTTGAATGGCAAAAACAGCTGTTTTTAATCTTTTCAACGGCAGCAAGAACACTGTTATGAAGTGCTTAAATGTAATCTAATCTTTTAGATTTTCGGTCTGAACATGGTATAAGGTTGATACCCATTCAAAAATTACCAAATAAGTTTCAAATTTAGGAGAGTAATTGGGCTTAAAAATTAAAACTTAATTGTGCGTTATTTAATATCAGATAATATTTTAAGCGATATAAAAACAGAAGTATAAAATAGTTTTAATAAAATTAATATAGAATTTTTTACATTGAAAATACCATAAGCGCTTATAATTTTAGTGTACTATGATTAATAATTGATGTTGATGAGTTGATATTTATTGATTCACACCATAATATTTTCGCATGGTCACCTAAGCATACAAACAACAAACATCATTATATGTCATACAACAATGGTATTGTGGATCGTGTAAATAAAACATAAACAACTAGAAAGGACTGAGTGAGAGATCATTATTCGAATATGAGAAAAGTAACTAAAGAGAATTGTTGAGTAACAAATAAAATACACACTCATAATTACAAGTACACAAGTATGCGCTCACCTTTGTTTGTGTAAATATTTTTGCTTGCTCACCTCAGCATGCAAAATTCCTTGAAATTGTTTTACTTGAACGAGTATGGTGTGATAAAGAGCGCAGGCTGCCGTTATTCGTGTCAATTGAGCAACTATTGGAGATCATTGAAAAATCAGTGTGTTTGGTGCAGTAGAGAAAAATTGTTATTAGATCGCAAAAATTATTGAAGAAAAAATAGAATAATAATAAATAAATGAATTAGATTATAGAAAAAGTGTGTTACGAGAAATATTAAAAATATATATGTACATATAAAGTGAAGTTAAAGTGCAAATATTTTAATAGTAGATAAATAAAAGTTTCTGATGTGTGAAAGTGAATACAATATACAAATAAAACTTGAATGTGAAAAGTTATATTGAAACTGAGACGTAAAATATAGTCGATTTAAGCAAATGGGTAAGTTAAACAACAAATTGGAAAAGAATGTAATAAAAACAGATGCTAATTAAAAGAATGTAATTTTGTGCTAGCTTTACACACGTACATATCTATTTATTTGCTTATTAAAACTTCTTTTCATGAATGGTTTACTTATTGTCCTGTTAGTTTGAAAATCTATATGCATTGAAATAAAATTTAGCTTTAATAGAAAATAACAAGTAAGAAAGGGTTATGTTCCGGATTATCCGAATATTTTTTATCCTCGTAACTTCCAAAGCTCAAGGGCTTAGAAGTTCCTTCAAGTGCATAAGGTTTGTTAGTTATATGGGGTCTTTGCATTTTAGGCGTTTGTGCTAGTGAATTTTTGACAACATTGGGTCACCTCTTGCTGTTCGCCGTTTCTTTATTACTCTAGGGTTCCCTCTTGGACTGCATCGCAATCAAAAACAATGGCGAGGTTTATGCAATGTTTTCCTCATCTCACATTCCTTTGGTTTGCCTCGTTCGGAGGTAATTAATCATCCGTACAGTAGTGTATCTTATGGCTTAGTGGATAGATCGTCATTTTCCCTCTTCAAGCATGCCTTTCAGGTTTTCAAACTGCTCTCCGTGTTGATAGAAAGCTGGCATATGACAAAAGTTATGGCATTTTCCAGTTTATCCTGCTCGATATTTACTGTTATTGTGTTTTAGAGGCTGGTATGTAGTAAGGGCATTCTCATTATTGTTAAGCTCCCCTAAAAGCCGAATGCTCGTGGTATTTTTGGATGTCTGGTGCCAAGTCGATTTTTATAAAAGATTTGTGGAAAAATCGCTTAGATAAGATTTGGAAAAGTGAAATCGTGTTTAATTTGTGACTAATTCGTAGTGCCAAGGAATTGCTCAAGGGGCTAGACACCGGTCGAATACAATGTTTTCTAGACTCAGAAGCTCCTATTAGTTACCAGTTTTGAAGATTTTGAAAAGATCTAAGTGTGTGGATTGTTGTTATTGAATTGTGTAATCTGTCTATACACCAATTTTATTAAACATGAAATTTTTAAATTATGACACACTAAATTTTTTTTTACCCTGAATTGGGTACGTAACATCCAAATAAAAAAAATTGCGAAGACCCTCTAAAATATACTTACATCTACATGAGTCATCAACATCATGAGCTGAGGAGATTTGGTAAGGTTCGTCTGTCTGTCTATCTGTTCTTCTATATGTACCTGAACTAGTCCCTTAGGTTTTGACATATCGATCTGAAATTGTGCATACGTCATTTTCTCTCAAAAGGAACTGCATATTTGTTAAAAGCGCCGATATCGGACTAATATAGCATATATCTATCATACAAACTAAACGATCGGAATCAAGTCTTAGTATGAAAAACTGTTTGTTTTTAACGAGGTGTCTTCACGAAATTCGGCATGAGTTTTTGTCTCAGGTAATAATGCAATCTCCAAAAAAATGTCTCTCCCTATAGCATAAATCTGCCATACTTTGTTGAAATTATCAAATTTAATAAATTAAGAATTTCAAAATATTTTCAACTCAAATTGTGTTAACATCCTTAAGCCATTTTATACACATCTATGCTCATACACAAACATTTATTTTGTTCATTAAATAAAAATATTTCATTTATTCAATAAGGAAATACACATATTGACATTGTTCTCAAAGATATACCGGTTGCAGGATTTTGACAACTTTTTTTCTAAACCCTACTTCGGTTGATAACCAATTTAAATTTATTTAAATCGACAGTTTTGAAATATAAACACATACTATATGCACTTCTTTTCATATATTGTATCATAAGCACACATAATTTTAGTGTACCACGTTTAATAATTGATGTTAATAAGTTGATATTTATTGATTGACACCTTAATATTTTCACTTGGTCACCTCAGCATGCAAAAATCAAACATCATTATATGTCATACAACAAAAGGTAATGTGGATCGTGTCAATAAAACATAAACAACTAGTAAGGACCGAGTGCGATATCATTACAATCGGTGCAGTATAGGGAAATTACTAATAAATGAGAAAAATAACAAAAGAGAGGCGTTAAACAACAAATCAACTACATACTCTTAATTACTCAATTTTTACGCAAGTATGAGCTCACCTTTGTTTGTTAATATTGTCGCTTGCTCTTCTCAGCATACAAATATTCCTTGTAATAAAGAGCACAGGCTGCCGTTATTCATGTCAATTGAAGGCAAACAACTATTGGAGCGAAGTAAAAAATCAGTGTGCTTGGTGCAGTAAGAGAAAATTTGTTATTAAACCGGGAAAACTATTGAAGAAAATATAAAATATTAAATCAGGCAAGTGAAAAAGAAAATAAAAAAGTGTGTTGTGACAAATATATTTAAAATTATTTAAGTGGAGTTAATGTGAAAATGTTTTAAAAGTATGTAGATAAATAAAATTTTTTGATGTGTGAATGTGGATGTAAGCAAATAAAACTTGAATGTGTAAAGTTGTATTAAAACTGACACGTAAAATATATTTGGGTGAGTTAAACCACAAATGGAAATATTATTAAATTAAGATAAATGCTAATTAACATGAGTATAAAAATTGCTGTTTTGCACGTATGTAGATATGTATGTATTTATTTGCTTATTCAAATTCATTTTCGTGAACGGTTTACTTATTGCACTGCTAGTCTCGTGATATATGCACATTGAAATAAAATTGATCTTTAACTCAGACTTTTTTGTCATGATATTAAATACATCTTCAAGTGAGTACATATACAAGGCCTATGAGGTGTAGACCAAAGTCTAGACCTATGGCATTCTAACCACATAATTATTAAGAAACTTCTTCATTTTAAGTTTTATTAACATATCACATATCGACCGATTTCAACGATTTAAAATCAGGTGGAAATACGGAGCTCAGTACCTGCGATATATTGAGGGCTGAGAAAAGGACGGCCTGATTCTATTGGGTTGGACATAAGTATCTCTGATATACTTAAGAACATATGTTTATGCAATTTATTATACGGTCCAAAATCACCTGAAAGTTCGAAAATCTTTATATTAGACATATGGGGGTTAAGGGAAGTACTGATCTGACCTAACAAATTTATAAAAAAAAAAAATTCGCATTATAATATAATAATATCAGACGAATGTTATGTACCGAATTTGGTTGAAGTCAGTTGAGAAAGCTTTATTTTGTTCCTGGAAGATTTTCTTTATAGCGTTTTTCCATTAAGGAAATGCACTGATGGAACTCGCCTCTTTCGTCACTCATAGCAATCAAATTTGCAAAGAATTCCATATGAGAGTCCTGCGTACGTGCTATTAAAGACATGTATATCACAGTCGAAAGTTTTATATGACATACATATATGTAAGTTCTTTTATTAAGTCTATGTAATTTTCCGTTTTATGGTTTCCTAAAAAAGTTCAGTTTTACATCAAAGCTCTTAATCTTTATCAGGTGACGTGTGGGTACGCAACAAATATTGCCTCTTTAGTGTTTGCCTCGCTGTATTTGGGGAATTTCTGTTTCAGCTATACAAAACAACAGCAAAATTTTTATCAGCCGAAATTTATGTGAAATGTAGGCAAACTAATCTCTTCATAGCTCACTAAAGAAGATTTTTAAAGAAAAATCTTGGAGTGACTGATTTACGCTTTGGCCACATTTTCATTGTATATTGATATTTTCTGTCAATATTGTCCTACTCTCAATTGAAACAGAAAAATTTTCTGTTATGAATTATGAGATTTTTTTTTGCTTGGACTAGTGCTTGGTTACACAAATTCCTATGTTTTAGGTATTGATGTCGTCATAACTTCTTTTATTTTGGAAACATAAATTTCCTCTCATTAAAAAATTCAAAATTATATACATTATTCCCTTAATAATAAATTATATTCAAGTTTTGTTAGGTAGACTGAAAATTAAAGAAAATTAAACTCTATGTTGGAACTAACTGTGAGTATAATTTATATTTTTCTGCGATTGAATTGACTCTGTAGTTCAATACCTTTTCTATGTAGCTGTACAAAGGAACATACTTACTCTGTGCACGTGCCAATAAAAATCTGCTACGTATAGTAGGTGTGAAGAAATTTTGAAAGAAAAGAGAATGGTGGAAATTGCAGCAGCAAGTTTTACTGCAACACAATACCTGTGAGTAATTGTAGCGTTGTCGGTTTCGAATAGCTATACTAAAATGCCAGAGGACATGTAGTGTGACTGGTTCTTAACAGGAAGAAAACTTTTCTAGTTACAAAAGAAATAGCTTCCACAAAAATATCAGCACGCACTTGTGAGACTTTCTTGACATGTTATCAATTGCACTAATCAACGCGTGTAGATCTCAGGTGTTTGCAATCAATGTTATATATTTAGATTTACAAATATTCACCACCTATATTCACATTCAGACAATTCCAAATAACAAATTGCCATTGAAGTAAGCCAAAATAAAGAGTTAAATTTTTTAACTAGTGCGCTTGCGGGCTGTATGTATATATAGAAGAATTTACATCATTTGTATAAAATTGCATATTCTTAGAAGCAAACGAAAAATAATGCAAAGAGGACAAACTATTTAAATATCTCTGCATACAGATTTACAAAAATTTCATTCAAGAATTGGTTATATGTTTGTCTACAAAAATATAGTCGTATATTATATATAATCGTATATACATATAATATAAGTATTTGTTTATTGATGCATATTTCTTTTATTTGATGACTGGCTGTTTATACTGTCTCATATAGCAAAACTTTTTTTTTATAAAGTCTCCACTTCCTGCCCTTTACGGGAAGCAACAGGCTTCTTCATTCTTCCACTGCCTTGCAACTGGCAAACAAATAGATAAATTCCTAGCAAACGGTCTTACTTGAAATATTTGGGTGCCTGTTTATTACTGGGCTTTAGCTATACACTCTTTGGATGAAAGCGGAAGTGTCGGACATACATAAATAACATGCACAAATTATATACTCACAGAAGGAGAAAACTCTAACAGCAACTAAATTCTTTCACATCTAACATCTTAATTCTACTTTCTACGAACAGGCATTGCAATTCAAAAGTATTAAATGCCAATGTCAAAAATGCACCTGAACTCAATTTATTAGGATGCGTGTCCTCAAAACAAGAATAAGATCAGTTCAGTTTATATGACAGCTGTTTATTAGAGTGGTTCGATCTAAGCAATTTACTTGAAGATACTTCGTCAAAGGAAAAATCTTTTCATACAAGCACGCATTCCGATCGTTCAGATTGTATCGTAGCTACATGGCATAGTGGTCCGCTATCAGGAATTCCGACCAAAAAGGAGCCAGAAAACACGATTTGAAATTTCAGATAAATATCTGAAATGCTAAGGGACTAGCTCGTTCTGATCATTCATACCTATGTACATATATATGGTAATTGATAGAGACTCCGACGTTGCCTGCTAGCTGTTACAAACTTCATGGCAAGCATAATATTCCTTGTTCAGTCTTTATGCATATGCTTGGCATTTATGCTAAAGTATTCAAAAGCATCATATAAGTATACTTCGTGCTCTCATCGTTTTGTCTTCAATTCATTAAAATACCACTTGTTGCTGTAAGCTTTGAGCATTTATCCCTTCCTTAGCTCCATTCTGAGGCATATTGACATAATTGGTGTTGTTTGTAAACAAACAAATCAGAAAGCCACTGCTCTTCATTATGTATGCCCAGTCCAAAGGTTTCCCTTTTAGCATTTGCTTTTACACAACGCAAAGTAAATACTTTAGGCGAAATAGTGGGTGAAAAACACTGACCGTGATAATGGAAACTAAAATAAACAAAAAAAGCGATACTCAAAGTGTAAAAGTCAACAAGTGTGCGCATCTATTTACAGAAAGTGATTTTAAAAAGTGTTTCAGTGAAAAGGAAAATTAACTCAGGTGTAGAAAAAGCAGAAAGACTATCAAAAATACAGCACCCAACAAATTGTCAAAAAATGAAAACGTTACTAAGTGATTTTATGACTTTCAAATTTATTGTTTTTCTAAACTGTTATGCCACGTAAGAAGGTTTTAAAATTTTAATGCATAGTTTTCAACGCTGAAGAATGTTTAAAATATGAGTGAGTACGCTAGAGTCCCACATAATAGAAACTGCAGACTTGGTAATTCAGTGAACGTAAGCTTCCAAACTCTTTGAAAATGTTTGCTTTCCAAAGTATATATATTTTAGTTTAGTCGCGAAAGCGAGCAGGATATGTAAAATCACGAACACATCAACATACATATTACAAAAATCCAAAGCAATTCCACAGAAGTAAATAACAAACGACTAAAGCCATTTGTAAAACTGGCAGACAGCAACAGATGGTTGCAAACCGAGAGAAACGAAGAGGAAATGAAGATAGAAAAATGAGATAAAAACAAAATCTTGGTAAATAATAATTTATGTGTGTAAATAAATGCCAACAGGTACGAATATGGGGAAAAGCAATTCAGAAATACGATGTGTTGTTGACGTAAATGGAAATGAAAAAGAGTTGGACGACAACGTATTGCTTCCACTCTTTTAACTCTTCCTTCACTTTGAGTTAAATCTTGCTTATGATTATCTGAACAAAACCTAAATACATACATTACAGGCCCAATGGGGTGTATGAGGGTTTTTTTGGTTACTTATGGTAGCGATGTAAGCGGTTTTGAAAATTAATACTAAATTGAAGTGAATAAAAGTTCGTACATTATTCATTTTTAATAAATTTTTTTGCAAAAAACCAAATTCAGTCAAAGTTGTTTTTCTGTCACTGTTTAAGGCTTAGCAGTATATACATATGTATATGTATGTTGACGCTTGTTTAAACAAGGTATTTTGTGCGACTTAATGAATTTAGCTTAACACATGTAACACTAATGCCTTTAATATACATACATATATCCGCGCAGCTTGTGTGCATAATATGTTCTCTCTCTCCTAAGGGTTTAGCTTCACTTATCTTTTTTGAGATATGCTTGCTTGATAGCATGAATTTGGACAGGTGTCCTTCCAGTTGCATGTGAAAATTTCTATATTTGCTAGTGTCTCTGCTCAGCTGAAAGTTTGTTTAAGGTGAGAACTTATGGGGTTGAATAACCAGAGATAGAGTCATTGCTGCTCTGGTTGCTATCCATTGAGACGCTAACATCAACAGTTTAGCTCATAAGTTGTATGTATATGTGACCTTGCACATCTATCCACACATATCTCACATCACAATGAGAAGCACACTCTTGAATACTAGGTCCGGTTATTCACTTTTCTTTTATTTATTTGTGCCGTTCTGAATTTGGAGTTGAAGACTATATTAGAACATATATTTTTATATTTTATTGGTATCTACAACAGTAAACATTGATTTACCTTAAAAACTAGAGTACGACGTATTTTTATATATTTGAGGGTTTTAGCTTCAATATAAAATTATATAGGATCATAAGAAATTATCGGAATTTTTTTAAAACTATGTCACTTACTTACTTTTTCGTCAACTGCTGAACATTTTTTGTGATTATTTATCTCATAATAATTTGGGTTAAGTAAACGCACTGTCGCCCCTTAGTGTGATACAATATATTTATCTTTAACTTCCTTGATTTCCGTAAATGGCATCACCATCATCATTGCTATCATCAACTTACTTGTGACTTTTAAATTATGCCAATACCAATTTATGGCATTGCTTTTTACTTATTTAAATTTTTTTGGGTGTCATCGCTTGGCTGCTGATGCAATCAACTTGTTGTTAAGTTGAATAGTAGTCGGCTGAGCTGTTGTTTTGATTTGGTTTCTTTGCTGGTAGGTTTGTTGTCGGGATGCATAGTAAAGCAAATTAACGCGCAATATTTTTAACCAATTTTTTTCTGTTTTAACTATATACATATGTATACTAGAATAAGGGCAAACAGTTTTTTTCGATCAAAGAGTGATTGACGGTCCTTTCTAAAGGATTGCAATTTTAATCTTTACTCAATTTATTATATTGCAAATACGCACGCACATATTCGCTGTTGCGGTAGCTTTTTGCTTAATTGAGAAATAGGCTCTTCAAAGGAAATTAAATAATTACTTTCTTCAGACTTTTGTTGGTTAAATACATTTTTTTAATATTGTGTTAAAGTATATCGTTAAAATATTGATGAACTGTGCATAATTGGCTACTGATCCTTGTTTTACTGAGTGACTTACGGTTAAAGTTAAGTTGAAATATTTTTTCTGCAAATTATCATTAAATTTCAATATCTATATTCCCTAAACTGTATTCATTTATAAGCTGTGAACAGTTATTTTATTTATTTGTTTGATTTGAAAAATTTTCTACTCATAACTAAAGTGACATAATCAAATTATGTATGAGCTTTGATAACGGCCGAATGTGAATTTCTATTTTAATTGGTTGTATGCTTAGTGTTGACAACATTTGTTGACATCATTTTAAGGCACACCTGATTAGTTTGTTTCCTCATTTTACAGCTGAAAATTCAATTCATAATTTAATTTGATACTGTTTGTCGTCAGTATATAATTGAGGGTTATTTTTTTTAAATAATACTTCTATCACACATCTCGGGGCTTGATTAGGCATAGAAATATTGAGGTAAAAATAATCTACAAAAAATAATTAAACTTTCTTACGAATGAACCTAGTTCTATATTTACCATTATTTGAGATATTTTGAGATTTCTAAGTTCCTATATATTTTTATCATGTTGTGATCACTCTCTAGCTAAAGTGAGTTGGTAGCTAGGTATTAATGAAACTAAACAATATATTTATCACCTCCAATCGTAAATACTATGGCCCCGATACACGTTTTTTCGAATCTTCGACAGTTTTGTTAAAGACAATTTCCGGAATAACCTTCAGTTCGCGCAGCTCCTCTAGTCTATTTGGAAAAATCAACCACAAAAACTGCAAAAAGTATTGTTTGCTAGAAAATTTATTCCAGACGAATTGAGACATGAAAATGTGTAGCTTTATGTGGACGAGATGTTCTCATGAATGACCAAAAAAATGACCAGGTCCGTAAAGGAACAGTATATGGGGGGTAAAAAGTCATTTTTTTGATACATATTTGGAACTCTAAGCAGATAGTGTAAAAAGCAACTTATATTGCACCCTATCAGTTTTCATTGTTCGGTACTGAGAAGAAATAGAGTAAATTTAAGATTTCAGGAATGTCAAGAGTGTGTTTATTGTTCGAAAGTCAGTAGGTAGGTACCTATAAGTGCATGTCTATCACATATCGCAATTTTCACTGTTACTAATATAGTTCACTTTTTACATGACATAACAAATCCGCTTACCATTCTCCTATGCTTCTTCTTGATAGCTGACAACACCATGTGCAGTGTGCGCATGTATGAGAAGCTTTTGCCTGTTTTCAATTTACTATTTTATTTTTGCATCATTTGGTGTTGTTGGATATCAAGAAAGCTGATAATATTATTTTGCTATCGTCGAGAACAACTTTCAAGTTTCCGTTATGTAACGCTTTCGTAACTGTACAGGTTTGGTGATAACTTGCAACATCTGCTGCTGTTGACGTGTAAATAGTTTGCGCCATAATGCAGAAGATTTGGAGTGTTGTTTTCTCTTTTTGGGGGAAAATAATTTTAGTTCTATTAAAATCGAAAAGCCTTTCTTAGACTCCTGGGTCTAGAGTTGCGAAGGGTTTATCATTGCAGTGTTTGTTTTGTATTTACCTGCCCCCACGCTTAAAACATCTTATATGTACATATGTATATGTATTAATATTTCCGGACTTGCAATATTGGATGAGTGTGCCGAATCGGCGAAAACCTTGATTTGAAATATGTATTATGTTATGACTCAATTTGTTTTTTTTTTCAAAATTAAATATATTGAAATATGATTGCCACTGTATTGCAAATCACAGCTTTATTTCAATAATTTTTGAATCTTTATATCTGAGGTGAACATACTCAGTTTTTGTCAACTCTTTATTTCCTGAATATATTTTTTTCACATTTAATCATTTCTGAATTGGTTGAATACATTAATTATAAATTCGCTCTCTTCCTAAATTTACAATTGCTCTTTGTTCACATAAGCAAATCTAAGACATATATATATATATATTCCTGTTCTTTACTGTTGCAATGCACTAACCCGTAGTGATACCATATTTGTGGGTATGTTTCGGTAATATAATAAACTTGCGGCACTCATCGGAAAATGTATTTCCAGTTTTTTAAATTTACCTTCATGTGATCAAAATTAAGTCGGCAACTCTGTCAAGACTTCAGTATGATATTTTTGTTTAAAAGTGAATATCATTTAAATTTTTCAGTTGGCTTTTATTTTTTCCTGACCTATTTTAAATAGCCAAATATTGCTACCATATACATATACTTATACCTAATTCAAAAGAAATAATTTTTTTTATATAAAGGGTGATTCATTTCGAGTTTCCCTGCTGTTTTAAAGAAAATAACACATAAACTTCAAAATTAAGTCCAAATGTTGGCCGCGGCTACGTCTCAGATAGTCCATCCGTTGAGTTAATTTTTCTATGGCTCGTTAAAACATTTCGACTGGTAATTTGCAAATAACACGTGCTCCATGGCCTCAAATGATTCGGAATTGTTCGCATAGACTTTAGACTTTACAAATCTTCATAGGAAAAAGCCTAACGGTGTGATACAATAACAACTTGGTGGCCAATCGACCGGTTCAAAACGTGAAATTATCTGCTCACCGAAGTGTTCTCTCAAGAACTCCATTGATTGAAGCGATTTGTAGGAAGTGGCGTCATATTGTTGAAACCATATGTCGTCGAGATCACGAATTTCAGTTTCAAGCATCAAATAGTGAATTAACATTTCGCGTTAACGGTTGATATTGACGGTTACGTTCGCACCGGCATCCATTTGAAGAAATATGGAACGATGATGATGGCGTAATGGCAGCTCTTGAATCTCTTCAGGTTACTCTTCGTCCAAAATTTGCGCAATTTTGCTTTTTTCCATACCCATTGAGACAGAAATGGGCGTCACCGCTGAACAAATTTTACTCGAAAACGTTGTATATTCTTGGAGCTTATAGAGAGAAGTGATGTCGCTTGAAAAGGTCTAGCGGCTTCAGTTCTTGCATAAGATGAAATTAAGAGCTGATGTAAAATGCACCAAGTCGTTCCATATGTCAGTCCGAGTTGCTGCGACCGGCGCCTAATCGGCTCTCCATGGTCTGCTTGTACACTCACAGATTCGGCAACTACATTTCTCTCATTGCTTGCTGAACGTGGTGTACTCGATCGAATATTATCCAATAATGAATGCTGGGTCTCAAGATGGGTGATGGTGTTGCGAATAATACGCCCAGTTGGCCGTTTATGTATATATACGTATACCAAACCTTTATTATATGGCAATTATGCTGAATGCTCTTGTTGGTTTCCAATGCTCGATAATCAAACATTTATTTTTGGTATATTACATGCTGCTAAGCGAATATGTAGTAATGCTAGACGTGGTTAATTTGAGTAGTACGGTTTTTAGAACTACTGTGTTAGGATCCGATCAAAAAATTGTAATAACACTTAATTTAGTTTAATAATAATTTAATTTAAAAACAATTCACAATTTTTTACAAATTATTTGAGTCATACAGAAAGATATCCAATTTTTCAAAAATTTTGTAATGAAATGCTTGGCTTCATTGCATTTCGGGAGATATATTTCGGGCTATAACGGAAAACTATGATTTATTATTTAAGTTTTATGCAAATCGAGTTTTATAAATATTTTAACACTTGGTGAATAATTGTTGTGAAAATGGCGGCAAAACACGAGTTAGGCGCATAAAATGTTTATCTTTAAAACGTTAGCCCTGACTGCCAGCTTGTGCTTGATGATAAACTTTCTGTATAAGAACTGAAAGTAGAAAATTTACATATTGGCAAAAAAATGGAAAGGCAAAAACAAACACCGTGTTTTTTAAATATTTTGCATGAAATATAAATTACGGCACTTAGGTGCCATTTTACTGACCACAAATTGTGGCGTTGTGTTTGTTTAAGCTTTTTGTAATGCTGGCTTAAACAGCTTATAGCCTTGTGTGCGCAAATTTGTACGTAACTGCAATCGACTCATTTATTATATACATTTTTTGGGAACATTAAATGGAATACCTTCAGCAATAATAGCAACCAAGCATGATGAGGAGTGCTATCGCTCGAGATTTGGAAAACTCGCAGACCGAAAAGTGGAAATTGTGACTATTCCTATTTTCTAATTTAACCATTTAGCGCACTTTTTCATAAAGTGACCTTTTTCAAAGCAAAGCAAATATTAAAGTCATCAAATATCTTCTTTTAAATGTACTTGGAAATAGTAAGGCTTGCGTCATGTAATTGTAATTTATTTAAATAAGACAGAATTACTTTAATACCCTTATATGGGTTAACAATACAAGCTAATAAATTTTGCCAAAAAAGGGCATTCATTATCAGAGTTTGGCGAATTAATAAAATATTTCGAGTTTCCAATAAATATTTGTGCAAGTCACATATGTATATGTATATGCATCTTTGCGCCATCTTGACAGTCTTTTTTTTTCTTAAATGTACGAAATACGCGTACGCATGTTTATAGTTTTCTTAATAATTTACGAAAATTAATGTTTGTCGCACATGGTTGCCTCGTAAAGAAAAAGCAATTATAACTTTCATGGCGGGTGCTTTATCAAGGGAAAATCTCTTAATTGCTACAAAAGAAAATATACTTATAGTACTTACACGCTTTAAACATATATGTATAAACGACGAAATGGGAAATTTCTTAAATGAATTGAAATGAAACTATTGCTTTCTCGGTATTATCTTTTTTATAAAATATGGAGGAACTGCGAATTGTACTTTCATATAAATATTTGCTTAAATCTTTTTTCTTTTTTGTAATAATAATAAGCCATAAAGTTTCCTAAGAATAATCTGATCCAGATCGTTCAGTTTGTAAAGCAATACTTTGTTTAGGATTTATTAATAATACTAGGCAGTCTTAAAACATATATATAATATAATTTTTATACCCTGTACGGGGTATATTAAGTTTGTCACGAAGTTTTTAACACCCAGAAGGAAGCGTCGGAAACCCTTTAAAGTATATATATAAATGATCGGTATGTTGAGCTGAGTCGATTAAGCCATGTCCGTCTGTCTATCTGTCCGTCTGTCCGTCCGTCCGTCTGTCTGTATGTATACGAACTAGTCCCTCAGTTTTTAAGATATGGTTTTGAAATTTTGCAAACTTCATTTTCTCTTCAAGAAGCTGATCATTTGTGGGAACTGTTGGTATCGGACCACTATAACATATATCTGAACATATTGTTCAGATCGGTTAACTATAGCATATAGCTTCCATATAAACTGGACACATAGTTACTAAACGAAATGCACCTGTGAAGGGTATATTAGCTTCGGTACAGCTGAAGTTATAGCTTTTTCTTGTTTCAAATGTAGCAATCAAGGTTCTGATTAGGTAAACTTATTTAATATGGTAAAAAAACGCGATATTTTTGTTTAGCTAATTTTATTTAAAGCTTTAAAAGAGCCCCCAACCACCAACATTAGTATTGAAAAATATTAAACTCATTAGTGTGTTTGTTTGCACATTTTTAACCTCTGACTATGTCCGTCTGTCTGTCGTAGTCTCTTTTGTGATATCGCTTTGAAACCTTGAAGATATTCTTTTCTTCCCAAACAGCTGCTTATTGTCGGGACCGTTTGTGGCGGACCATACAAACTGACCGATCAAAATTTATTCCTTGTTTGAAAACTCTTTATTTGACAAGATATCTTCACGAAATTCGGCGGGAATTTTTATCCAAAGCAACGCTAAAATATTTTATTGCTGTCATGCTTTTGGTGGTTCATGCGTAACCCAGTAAACTTCAATAGAGTAATACTGGGAAGGCATTGTGATTACATATTGATTAGAGATTACCTGGGTTTACGTGTTACAAAAAATCGAATTTTTGTATATTACTACTATTTGAAAGAAAAAAAATCTCGAGAAATTTTAATTTTTTTTGTAAAAATGTCTGCCAAAGATCCAATTTTCAGTTTTTTCCTTTGTCCAAGTTCTATGTTAAACACGTATTTTTTCACTTTAGATGTTACCGGAAATGGCGTCGCCATGGCTGAATTTGAAATATTTTTTTTCAAAGGTGTCAGAATTTCTTGTTAATAGTGTATATTTAGAAACAATAAAAAATCTTAATAAATACTTAATATTTTGTGTGAGAAAAGGATTGTTGAAAAATGTTGTTTTTCACAAAAAACGCCTACCCCTAAATAATTCTACATTGAAAAATTGTAGAAATATTTTGGGTATAATAACTTAAATTCCTTTCTCTGTAATGACGATTGAAATACACAAAACAGTAGCTTCGAGAGAAAGTATTAGCAATATCGAAGGTTAGAAACGAAATTTTTATTATTATGGCAACAGTTCTACAATAAAAGCATCAAGCCATGAAGTCGGTTGTGACTTCTTTAAATACTTCGCTGACTGTAAAGCTTCATAAGAGCATGTAGTTTATACCAGTTTGAAGTAGATAGATTTCCCTTAAAATGCTAGCTAAGATTCTAAACAGTGTTGTGGTTGCAAAAACAGATTTCCCAAAACTTTTCCGATATTATATTTAGAACGCTTATTGTAACTTAGTGATAGTTTTTTTCAGTTTATTTAGACATACTGCTGCAAGGAGTCATTAGGTATTGTTCAAAATTCTGTTCTAAATGGGGTATTCCATACCAAATCGACCACTTTTGAACCCGATCCCCTTAGATTTTGCTGAAACTTATCCATCCTTTTCTACCCTTTGGAAAACATTTTTAAGAATTTTTTCAGAATTTTTTGTCTAACTTCAAAAAAGTTATGAATTTTTCAAAAAAATGGCTTTTTTACTTTCAAATAGCCATAACTTTTGTAGAAATTGACCTTTTTTTCTTAAAATTTTTGTTTTTGAATGAACTTTTCGAAAAAATACACGAAAAAAATTTAACACGATCAAATATTTAAAATAATCGGTTTTTTTTAATTAAAATCCTCATTTTTGGGAAGTTCGCCATTTTTTGGAAGTTCGCCATTTTTTTTTTCCTCAAAAGAAACTTCAATTAATTTGACAACTATCCGACAAACAGCACAAATGTATTCGTCGGCGGAAGCTACCGGATTGCTTGAGTAGTGTATGCGATTGTAACTCATAAGTGTAAGCGGGGCAAAGGAAAGGAGAAATAAGAAGAGAGATGGCGATGTTTAAGATAAGGCTTTGTTTTGGAAATATTATGAAAACTATTATATTTTCTATTGTAGCGTGAAAGTGAGTTGCACTTATTTCACACCCAATGTTATCAATCAGTCACATCTATAAGTAATTGTTAAAGTCAAAGCATTTAATTTTCATATAATTGCAAAATAAAAATGGAAGCACTTTATCTTTGCGAAATTTGCTTTGCATATCATCGTAAAATGTTGAAACTTATTTTATGCTAAATAATGTTAAACATTCTTTAATTGCTAAGCATTTACGAAAGTGTTGAAGTATGGATACCATACCACTATCTCCGAAAAACTAAAACAATTTTTATTAAAACAAGTAAATAAGCAACCGAAGCCTACAGGCAACCTTTCAATGGGTGCAAACAATAATGTTATACTCTTGCAACTTGTACGAATGAAAGCCAAGAAAATAATTTAATATGTAAAACATTAATTAAGTATTGAATTAATTGGCATACTTTAAAGGAATTATTAGTGCAATATTTTGCCCATCATATTAATAACTTCCTGAGATTTAATTAGATATCGGGAAGACAAAACAGTAATTTTTCTACCCCATTTTTAAAGATTTTCGATTGATAACTTCAGCTCTGCATCCGGTTTTTTGCATACTCACAAACAGTAGTAATTACTAGCAGTCGGTTTTTAAGGCAAACGCTGAAAAAGGGTATGAAAATGTAGGAACTACATTTTCCGCTGCTTTGTTGCATTAATATCTTTCAAAAATTCCATTTTTTAATTTATTTCTTTTTACGTTTTCACTTAGTTAGGAATATTGCAAATAATCGCCTGTTGTTCTTTTCATAATTATTTTGGCTACAATAGATAATCCCATACGAAAGCATTTCTTTAAAAAGTACACTGCTTCGTTTCACTATGGCCAACTAGCTATTTTTTCTAACTCAGCCTTCTGCGAGTAAATTATGTGAACATCGTTTTCTTGACTAATCGGCTGCGTTGCTACTAATCTTTATTACCATCCTTTTTAGCCTTATGTAAATACAATCTTTGCTTTGCTTCATTGTCTCATTTATCTTGCGGTCCCTTTGGCAGTTCAGTTCAAACTCAATTTCGCGTTTATTCAATTATTATCTTTTTAAACTTTTGTTATTACGATGCGTTTATATCAGAGGTCATTTGCGTTGCCTGGGGACTTTTGGTATCATACTAGAGGTTAACTGTTAGATTTCATTGTTACGTAAATTGAGACATTAAGAGCGATTACTACACACTTTCAGCAGGCTCTATATTTGGCTACTGTTGTGGCTGCAAAGCATACTGTTACTTTTGGTTATACATTTGGTTATACCCATACATATATACATACACATACATATATAGTATATGTATTACATAGCTGGTCTTCTTTGCTCTTTCTCCTTTAATATTCCTAATTTAGCCATCACTACTTTCACTATTGCTGTGGTTATATTTGTTAGACCAAGTTTCCTTGCATCACACAGCACAGTATTTATTCATGTTTGTTGAATAGCTTTTTGTGGTTTCACCGCTGGGAATTTCATAAAGTCTTCGCAGAAGAGCATGCTTCCCATGATTTTTCTCGATTTTCAAGTCCGCTGACTGGAGGCTCCAGTTACTGGCGCAAGCCGAAAGCACATTTGTAAATGTTTTGCGAGCTCCTGTATATGTAATACTATGAAGGCGCAACTTAGTGTGTGTGTGGTTCGTTAGAAATCTATATTTGACCTTTTGCGTCGTTTTTGCTCTGCTGGAAGGCTAAAGTTCTGGTTCGCAGAAGTTTATGTGGGAAACTGATTGCGTACCAATTAAGTTAGCTATTTTGGTTACAACGATTTTTCAGTGTATATTACGTCATGCATGAATGAGTGTTTTGTCTGTAAAAACTGTCTACTTCTGTTTCAATTGTGCAGCTAATTTGAATTTAATAGCGAGAAGTTGACCGGAAAAATAGTTTCGAGATAATACCACATATCGTGTAAAGGCGTTGAAAACAATTATAATATGTTCACAGTAAGTGACTGTTTATGCGCTACAAATTAAATAGATTCTTTTTAGTTTCGATTTAAATTCTTAATTTTTTTTTATTTTTGCAATTCATTAGTAGGTACATTTAATTTAAAATGTCCCTGATAATAACAATAACCATAAAGTCTACAATAAATTGCTTTGTTTGGTGAACTAACAGTACTCTGAATGCAAAGTAAAAAAATGCGCCACTAGCGACAAATTCGAACCGTAATTATGTTACATCCAAGCCATTTACTGCAATCGTTGGAGCATTTAAACGTTTTGCTATCCATTTGAACAATTTCTTAAACGCTAATTTTTTCACCAGAACTTTTAAATTTATATAAATTTTGTTATTTAGTGATGACCCTTGGCGTCATTACTTTTTGTGACTTCAAGTCGCTGATATTTTGTTTAATACTCACTGAGTTGAATTTTATGTTTTGAATATCATGAGAAAGGACTCAGTATTTCATATGTTAACATCATAACAAAATGTTGCTCATACGCCTAGTAGGACTGCCATGTCAAGAAGCAGTTTCGTTACTTTGCGATTTATTTAGTCATTATAGTATTTAGTATCAAAACCTTTGAAGCGCGGATAAGCACACGCATTCTGTACATTTAAAGCTTAATTTTTTCAAAAGTTTGTTGTATATGATTCTCTGACTAGTTGAAGCTTTGAAAATCGGTAATTATATCTTTAAATGGAATTTTAGTAGAATAAATCCAAATAATATTAGTTTTGTCATGGGCTTTGCCTTTATCAAGATTTTTTTTCGTCAATACTCATAATTTATTTGCTGCTTTCTTTTGTTTAGCATCATTATGTAAGATTTAACCTTTTCACAGAAAGGTTCATGGAATTTTCAACAGAATCCATATCTATAAACTCATTTCCTAAGTTAAAAAATCCATTTTCAGGCAAACTATTATTAAATAGCTTAATGGGGTAGCGGCTCTTCCTTCTGGGAGGACATTAAGGTATTATTTAGTATTTTGACGCATTTCTGTGTTAATTATAGACATAATACATACATATCTAAATATCATATGAAAAGGTCTTACCTTTTCTGACAAATTATTTGATGAAATTCTGGATTGAGTGACATATAGTAAATGCATATTTCTTTGAATGTCGCTTACCTATAATTCGCGCTTGTGTATACCTCAGTTTCATTTCGGATAAGCATTTGGGTAATTAACATATAAATATTTCATTAGTAGGTAGGTTAATGTTATATATGCTCGTTATTAGCAAGTGCCAGTTTGTAGAAGGTAATTTAACTACGAATATTATTCAGATATTTTAATTTTGCAGCTTTTCCACAATAATTATAGTTACATTTTTGAGTCGTTGAAAATTTTTAATTTAAATATAAACAGCATTGCTAGTTCCTTAGGTCCTTCTTAGTAACTTTAGTTTAAAATTTAACTGGTTTTTCTTTAATGGTCCCAATATTACTTAAAGCTATTAGCTGGCGATCAGTAGTATTGCTTAAACAAGTATTTTCGAACGCGACAAATAAGCTACAGCCTTCAGTAAATCAGATAAACTTGAAGGTTTTTTAACACTTCAATGTTTTCTGAGTTAAAGAAAAGCGCGGATGCAATTAACGTGTCATATGTCTCTTATATAACTCGTAAACACAAACGAGCACCGACACAGGTTCTTACAGTCGTGTCTTACAACTGCACGAACGTACGCGCAAAAGTGAAGAAAGTAATTGCAGACGGGCAGGAAATAAAAAAAGTTGACGCGTTTTTGCGCTTGCTACTAATTTCCTTTCCAATATGTTTGCGAATATGAGATTTTTGCAATTAACGAATATGCCGCACTCGCCCCCACATAGCCATTTACAAATGTACACACGTCTCTTCAAAAATCTGTATACGTAACCGACTGAATACATGTGATAGCTACATATGTATATGTGTACATATTTGAGTAAGTTCGTGTGATATTTTAAATCACCAATTCAAATAAGTGGCTTCCCTTGTACAGTTGTTGTAACTGTCAAAATAATTTAATCGGCAATTAGGATACGTAAATGTGAGTAACGGTATGACTTTGAGTTTTTTTGGAAGTACCTTACTCACTTAAGAATTCTGCCTTGTACCTACATGGAAATAGATAAAACTATTATACCAATCATAAATTTAGTACAGGAGTACATTTAAACTTGGTAATAATCAAGAAGTTGTAGATAAATTAAGCGATTTCGTAAATGCCCTATATACATATATTACTTAGAGTTGATAATTAAGTAGCACAGCTTTAAGAACACGCACTAAAATTCTATTTTGGAAGGAGTTTTTAGCATTCAATTTTGTATATGGAATTCGAAGTATTAACTTGACCATATCGTATATTTGTATGAATCTTAGTGCATACTAGTTAGAAAAATTTTATACTCAGAGCAAACACGGTCTGCAATTGAGGCAAACAGACCACATTTTATTTGTGCTAATAAAAAAATAATAAAAAATACACAGATACAAAAGCTAGCAGAGTTTTATATTTTCAACAAAAAATTGTTGTCATGTCAAATAATTAATTAAATATTTCCATTTATATTGTGCTGTGCGTTGTTTTTTCAGTAAATCGACAATAGGTGAAATATGTTGTACCATTAATTGTATACAAAATTTTGCGTCTCAGATACAATAAGACTATAAGTCCTGGATGAGGATACCAAATAGCTGAATCTGGTAAATCAAATACATTTCGCGCCATATTTATTGGTGTTTTACAAGCAGTCTTCTTTTTTAAGGGTACTACCTGAACTATTTCGGCATCAAATGCAGGGAAGGGATGTGTTAATACTTTTAATAAGGGATGTTTATTACCAGAAGGAAAAATATTTATCTGAAAGCAGACTTGCTAAGCTAGATTATCAGTCAGTTGTCTTAAATCTTCTTAAAATGCTGTTGAGCAAGTGATCCCTAGGACAATCTAATACATTTGCTGGTATAAATTTTTTGGACTTGACATCATTATATTGTCAGTTTAATAGATATGTAGATAGTCCATCAGTTTTGAGATATCTACCTCAATATTTGTACACCTTGTTTTTCACACTAAAGAAGTCACTCCTTTGTCGGCAACAACTCCAGTCCTTCAACGGTAAACTTTTTTATTTGGTAATGTATCATCACGAAATTTGGCAAAAATTACTTGTCCTACTAATCAAAAACAGACGTCCAAAACTTGCTGCACGACACTAATTACGACATGCTGGTGTGTGATTAATGTTTTTTGCTGATATAAGGGATATATCCATAGTGAAAATAGCATCTGCTGATGCTGATGAGAATAGAGTAGAACGTACAATAAACGATAGGGCAGTGGGCAGTTGTCAACATTATTTACTTTTGTGCATGAAAACCAACAATGTTGATTGACATGCGGGTAGTGGTCAGCACAATTGTTCAGTTTTCCATTACTATTCGCTACATTAAGTGCAGAGTAAACAGTCACAAGGGAGATAAGACATTTCAACAGCACATAGAAGACGCATGAGTATCATATACGAAATTGAAAAAAATTTCTTTCCTATTATATATGTACTTTCATTAACTCTAGATACTTTATGAGCGGATATGGCAGTATATAACTATTATAGGTATAGGATTTGAAATGAATCGAATTGATGTTGTGTTATATGAGTAAAAGTTTGTTTAACAATGTCAAATCAGAGTATTTTGTACCTATAGGTATTTCAGTAAAAATAATAATTTTTTTTCGAAATTTAAATTGTGTTTAAATGAATTTATTTGCGTTACCTTTTGGTCATATATTTAAATTAAGTTCTTTCTGGTACTTTTTCTACCTAAAACATAAAACGAAAAAATTCAAAATAACCAAAATTGAAGAAATATCTTAACTTGAGCTGAGATTGACGGTTGACGGTGAAACTTTAAACAAATTATCAAAGGTAAACTGGTTATACATATACATATTTTTTATAAATTACTGCATAATTTGTAAACTTTTATATATATATATATAAGCCACCTCTAAAATTATACATTTTCCTATAAGGTCTGCTTGAATTTAATTAAAACTAGGGTTTGTTCTTTACACATTATGTACAACACACTGGAATTTGAGTGAAAAACTTACTTATCAACATTTCGGTGAAAATTAATTATATTATGCTTAAACTGTGTGACTTTCTCTAATCTGTTTTATTCGATTTTTGGTATTTGAATGATTTTGAATAGCATTCGAGTGGAAAATAAACATCAACCGAAGTTTACTTTGTAATTTCCGCAAATCAAAATATAAATTCGTTATTTACTTTAATGAATTAGCTTAGACTCATTATACGAATACTTTCATAAATGCAATCAAGTTAATGCAATTTCGTTGAAAATAAAAGTCGTTGAACTGTAAGTTTGTAGCTTCTTGTCAAAACTTTGAAGTTGGGCTTTCTATAGAAGATATCAGAAAATTTGTTAATCGCAGAGAGAGTAATAAAAGAAAAGGTTTTATGACTGGCATATCTAAATGTAGAACTAATAATAAGAGAAATTTTCAGAGCTGGGAAAATTTCTTGCGAGCTTCATAAAAACATCGAGAAAAAAATTTTGCAGTTGAAATGTGTATTCTTGTGTTTTATACCCTGAGCAGAGTATTATAAGTTTGCCACGAAGTTTGAAATTAGTTTGCCCCATTAAACAAGGTGATTAATTTCGAGGTTCCCTTTTTTTAACACAGGACCTTCGACATTATTGGGAAACAACGTTCTTTGGCATTTATGTTTGAAGATTATCTCTTTCAATTGTTGGCCGCAGCTACATCTCCGATGGTCAATCCGTTGAGTCCGATTTTCGATGACGTGTTTGAGCATTTTGACTCGTAACTGGCGAACGATGGCCAATCGTTCGTTATTAATTATTCTTTCAATACATCCACTGATTGAATATCCGACGTGTCGCCGTCTTGTTGAAACCAAATGTCGCCGAGATCACGAGCTTCACTTTCAGGCATCAAATAGTCCGTTATCATGGCGCAATAATGGTCGTCATTGATGGTGACGTTTTCACCGGCATCATTTTTCAAAAAATATGAACCGATGACTACACCGGCCCACAAACCACACCAAACCGCTGTTTCCCCGGTTTCAGGCTGCTCTTCGTTCCAAATGCGGTATTTTTGCTTGTTTACTTTGAGTCGGAAATGGGTCTCATCGTTGAACAAAAATTGGCTCGAATACGGCGGATCTTTTTCGAACTTATCAAGAGCCCATAGAGCGAAGGTATTTAGCTAGGGAAGGTCGAACGGCTTCAGTGCTTGCAAAAGCTGTATTTTGTTTGCTTTCGATTTAAGTTCTCGACGTAAAGTGCTCTTTGTGGTTCCATACGATAGTCCGAATTGTTGCCAATGCCGGCGATTCGACTCTCCACGGTCTTCGTGTACACTCTCAGCAACGGTTGCTATATTTTCTCTACTGCATGCTTTACGTGGTTTATTCGTTAGAATATTATCCAAAAATTAATGTTGGGTATCAAGAGCGATTATGGCGTTGCGAATAGTGCGCTCGGTAGGCCAATTAAGTTCACCATAAGTAGAGCGAAATACGTTCTTTACAGATTGAGGGTTTTTGTAATAAACTTGCTTTTCGTAATAAAGTCGAACTATTTTTAAACTTTGTACAGGCGCTAGAACAAGAACAAGAACAAAAGTAACCTGACAGCTTGACTCTATTCATGCGTGATCTGTCAAATAAAGGTTATTGTAAGAAGTACCCATATTTAGATCACCCTTTATTACATATTTATGTGATTAGCGTGACAAGTTGAGTGGTTAACTACGTTTGTCGCCCTTACCTCAAAGTGAATCCTAGCTTTTAGAGACTTACTTAAGTTTTGTACTAATTTACCTTGCTACTTGTGTTGTTGATTTTACTGCAAAATATTAGTTGCTATACTTGCAATTGTCTTCATCGTCAAAATGGTGAAATAAACAGGTATCTGAACACATGCAACATACATATATATGTACGTATATAATGAAGTCAAAGCCTCTGTGTGTACTCTGTTCACATGTGTGCGTTTATTTGCGAACCTAAAGTGAAAGCGACGATGAAGGCAATAACTGAAGGGTGTTTACAATTTAAGTACCAGAATGAAAGTTGTTGGGATGACCCTTAGATACAGTGGTAGTGAAGGAAACTTTTAAACATAAGTTAACGCACTTAACCATTTGATAATGCAGGTGTGTTTTAAGTTCATACGTGCGATTCTCAAAAAGCTACTGAAGACAATTGCTGGAAAAAGTTTGCACTATCAGTAGATTTACAAACAACACACCCGTACATTGATATCTTAACGTTTATCTGATCATCTACTGTTGGGTACATACACGTATCTATATATTGTTTGAATGTATGTGGAGATACATATATTCATGTAATTTCGGAAGCTCCATATGGTAGCTTTTAACGCTTCTTCTTGTTGCTTGTCATATTTGCTTTGCGTCTGGAAATTGGATTCCTTACCAATTTGACAAAATATCAGCTAGACAGCTATGAGTTGGTCATGGTGTGACTTGTTGGCTTAGATGTTAGTTAACTACAAGTGGCAAGACCTTAATTGACTTTCACTCGGATGAGAGTGGATTTTATTAAGATTTTCAGCTGCTGTGTATTTTTGCTTTGCTACAGTGTTCTTGTTTGATATTGGAAATTTTTTATGGCGAATTGATCGTTTCTAAATGGATATAAGTAACACTAGAAGCCATGTAATAGTACATAAATTCAAGCACATGGGGTAGCTACATACATATGTATATATACATAGTCGGTAGTTTCGTTCGTTTAGTTTCTTTCGTAAATCTGCAGTTTCCTTCATGTCCTTGATCGTGCGAATAATTTTATTTACTCAAATATTTATTCACACTATCGTTGACTGCTCAGTGACATTGACGCCAATTTTGCCCTCAACACATTCTCAGCCATTCACTTTACTAAGAAGGTTTTCTGCACTTCGGAAAATTTTCTTTGGATTAAAGCAAATTGATTTGACGCAGTCAAAAATTCTTTTCTCTTACGGTAAATTGAAGTGCACGTACAGGAATCTGCATACCCATACTTACAAATGCACATCTGAATAGTCTTAGAGATTAGTAAAAATTGTACAACTACTAGCAAGAATATATATAATGTACCTTTTGTGGATGGTGCAAAATTACGATGATACATGAAAACTTTACCAAACTGTTGCCGTTGGCTTTACTATATATGTATGTACTTATATTTGACTAAAATAATTGTATCACTATTTAGCTGGCATTTGGTAGCTTGAATTATATTTTTGTATACATTCGTGCATAGAACTCTATGATGAATGAGTTTCTTACTATTGCTCCCGTTTGATTTGCCTCCAATTTGAGGCTGACTAAGTGTTTTCTCTGCGATAATAATTTTTTTAATTTTATAGTATTTAATAATACTTATATTGTATCTGTAAATGTACGAACTTGAAGTATTAAACGCAGTAGAAATTAGCTAAATGTTTTTTGAATATAATATTACTCATACGCTACGACAAACGTTTATATAATGAAACCTTTATATAACTCAGATAGCAAATATTTGTTGATACAAGTGTTAAGCCAACATGATAATTCTATCAAATTTTATAGTTTAAAATTCTTAATCAAAGTAACCAAGTCCGCTCAATTAGTAAAACATTTTTCATCGCCCTGAGAAGTCAAAAATGAAAACTATTTTATTTCTTTTATCTCATTATTTATTAAGATGAAAGCACATACTGACCACTTTACGATATACAATGTCTGTCATTCGATTCACAGAGCTTTAATTTTTACCAGTCAATATGTGCTCTGGCACATCTTGATATCATTTATGCGTGGTCACAGTCGATTAGCTGGTTGTCTTGTCTTGAATGAAAAATATGTATTTATTTTTAATTAATATGTTTGCTATGAAATTTGTAATATGCAGAAGATAACGTAGGAGACCCTACAAAATATTAAAAGTATAAATGATCAGCGTGACAAGTTGAGTCTATTTAACCGTGTGCGTCAGTCTGTTTATACTAGAACTAGTC
The DNA here is from genome assembly GCF_016617805.1 of Bactrocera tryoni. Classification (NCBI taxonomy): domain Eukaryota; kingdom Metazoa; phylum Arthropoda; class Insecta; order Diptera; family Tephritidae; genus Bactrocera; species Bactrocera tryoni. Next base: position 34,962,175 of record NC_052502.1, on the reverse strand, counting down.
GCTTAATTTTTGAGATATTGATCTGACGTTGTGCGCAAGTCCTTTTCTTCCCAAGACACAGCCCATTTATTGCAATCTCAGATATCAAACCACTTTATCATATACATAGCTGCCAGTTCTTGTATGGTAAGCTTTTTCATTTGACTATATATTTTCATGGAGATTGACTTAAGCAATTAAGCAATTTGAAGACATTTTTCACGAAATTTGGCATGATTTAAATAGTTCCGATTGAAACACTACACTGCATATATCTGCCATGATAGAAATAAAGTTCCTGCATAGAAAACTTTTTCACTTGACGAGATATTTTCACCGAATTCGGCATGGATTATATTCCCATACAGCGACACAATCTCCGCTGAAATTGTTTAGATCGAGTCATTATAAGATAGAGCTGCCATATGTGTGGTAACTTAACGGTACTCACTTTATTACTCATATATCACAAATCGACTACTCTGTTAATTTAAAAGTGAATATATGTAAAAGCAACATATTAATCTCAAATTTACCACCCGTCAATATTTTCTCATTTGCTGAACTTGACCGAGTATGATTGGTCCGTAGCTATCAAACAATCAAAATAAAGCAAAGAAAAAGCTTGACGAAACCGCAGTTGCGCAAATAAAGCAAATAATAAATAAATATAACTGCAATATATCAAAAGCACCAACTGGTGCAGAACAAGATTTTATATCACAATCACGTTTTAGTGTTTCGCCACAAGGACAGGACATCCTCTCAGGAGCATTTGCTTCGATACGTGCTTAAAATAACTTAAAATCAGATGCTAAACATATTATATTATACATACAAAGTGTATTCCAAAGTAAACAGGACTTAAAAAAAAAAAACAAATGGTTTTCTCGACAAAATCAGTTTATTTTATTCAAAAGAGTCTCCTTTTGCTTCAATACAGCTTTTTGCACGGTCCAAAAGCATGTCGAAAGAGTGTTTTGGCTCGTTGGCCGGTATGGCCGACAGTATGTCGGTGCAAGCCTTTTGAATAGCCTCTACGGCTGCATAACGCTTTCCTTTCATGAGCAAATATATTTTTCCGAATTGGAAGAAGTCGCACGGTGCCATATCAGGTACGCACGGGAGTTGTTAATGGTTAAAATGTGATTTTTGGTCAAATAATCGGTCACAAGTTGTCCTTCGAATGTTGGATTCTGAGCAATTTTGGTCGTCAGTCAATTTGTGTGGAACAAACTCTGCACATACCTTTAGTAAACCCAAATGTTCGGTCATGTTCGATAAATCAATGGTTTGGAAAGTCCATTTCCACGCATTTAAATAATGATTTGAGCTGACTTACGATGAATTCACGCACAGTTTCGATGGAATTTTCGGTGATCACGGATTTTGGATTTTGGCCCACATGTTGATCGTCATTTGTGTCCTCAGGACCACTTTGAAAACGTTGAAACCACTCATGCACTCTGCTACGGAATAGGCAATCATCGCCATAAACTATAAAGAAGATTTATTGAAAACTTTGAATGAATTAAACTATGCCACTAACGTTAATTAAATAAATTCTAGTTGTCCAAAAATTTTAACATATTTTCAATTATGAACTCTATTCGTCAAGTAAAGTTGATCCTAATTCTAATTCTTAAAATTATCATAAGTTTTGAGATAAATATATTAGCAAAGTCATACAAGAGAAAACGAAATTTAAGTTATGGCATCAGCTCTATATTGTGGTAGTCCTCTAGGAATTCATTTGGGCTTATTATGTATCTCAAGTCCAATTACGCACCCCAATTTTTAGTTCACAAAAGCATCAGGTTCATACTATTTTATAAGAGCTGGTTTCCACTCATGAGCTTTTTCTTATATTTCTCTCAGTTTTTTGAAAGAGTCTAATTCTCAAACATCTCGGATTTTCGATTGTGAACTTTAATGTTATAATAATGCGTTTTATGATTTGTTCGATATACCAGCCCTAGCAGTCTTTTGGCATTATCTAAAAATTTCTATCTGAATATTGTATCTCTAAATATATGACTAAGTGATATAATATTTAGATTAACTAATCCTGACGGGCTTTTGCTTACTTACATACTTATAATACATCCTTGTGCATAATGCAGTGAAACCTAACTAGCAGAAAGTAACCCTTTCGTTAGTGATGTGATATACTAGCTTGTTGACGGACTCGGGCTTATGAACTTTCCTTGTTGCATCGCTCAACTAATTTTTACCGGTAACTTGAATACACTTCACTTTCTGCTTTTTAGATTTATTTTATTTAACTTCTGGAAGGCGTTTCACTTTTTTCTTTATAATTATACTCTAAACCGTGTACATTTAGTTTGCCACAATGTTTGTAACATCCAATAGAAAACGCCAGATATCTTATAAAGTGTTTACATATATAAATTATTAGCGTGATTGGCTAAACCGATTTAGCCATATTCGTCTATCTGTTCGTCCGTCCGTCTGTTGACGTACCTTTTGTATTTGTGAGGGTGTTATAGCTTCGGTGAAGCCGAAGTTAAAGTTTTCACTGCTTTTTTTTAGCTTGGTTGTAATAGTTCTGTTTATAACTCTTATCGTGATTGTTAGATTTTCTTCTGATGCGGATATTAATGACACAGTTGCCCTGTGCATTTTAAAAATATATTCTTTAATGTGTTTGCACTAAGTAAGCATGCGTTGTTTTTATTAAGAACAATCATTTGCCTATTCCCATTTTGAAGAAATCTAAACTGCAAGTACATATTTTGGAGGAATTACTAACTATTATTGTAATAGTACCTTAATCATACAAGTTTGTGACTCCTTAGTGGTGACCCCACATTATATGTATACTATATAAGCATATGCGTCTCTTCTTCATAGCTGTAGCCTTTGCGTCGCTCCGTTGTACGCTTTTGCACATTTTATAATGCTAGTGACACATCTGCTTTCGACAGACTGCATTGCCTGCAATTATAGTTTGCAACACAGTATTCAGGTAACACAACTGTATTCACTTGATGAAAGCAGTCATTATGTTTTTGTACGGCTAAACGCTTCAGTAGCGTGTGCGATTGTATTCATAAATATGATAGATCACACGCTCGATTGCCTGCCATCGTTGTGAGCTGAGCAACATAATCTAAGTATTTTAGGACAAATGAAACGACACTGATATGGTGATGTTTAAGAAGAGGCTTTGTGATTCTAAAAAAGATTTTTTGTATTTTGTTGCAGTGTGAAAGTTAGTTGCAGTTATTTTACACCCAACACCATAATTCAATTACGCCAAAAATTAGTTACGAATGAAGGCTATGCAGAGAACCTTAGCATTGTAGTTTCTTATGAACTCTGTAGATTTCTGTCATATAAACGATCAGGCTCTCTGGGAAGTATGAAAATTGGACTCGCCGAACCCGTGATATTTTACAATTTTCGTAATTTTCTGAATACACCAACTAGTTACATGCATCTTTACATATGTATAGTAATGTAATTAACAGAGCAAACTTGTATTATCTTCGACACTACGTGGTATTATTTAGATATGAAAATTAAATGCATGGTGTTATTGTTGCGAAAACACTTAAATTTAATCATTTGCTGCACGCTACGTTGCTGACATATACAAAACCCACAAAATAGTGTGTGGAAGAAGATTGTAGTGGTTTGTACATATTGCAGGGGGCTCCAGTTAATTGAATCCTACGGACGTATATATACAAGGTCTGTCGCAAAAGAAACAGGACTGATAGAAAAAACAACAAAAAATTAATATGTTTTAAAAATTATATTTTTTTATTCCTTGTGCTTCGATACAGTTTAGCCCGGTCAATTATGTCATTTTTCGGAATGCTCTTGAGAATATCGGTCGTCGCCTTTTGGATAGCAGTAATGCCCTTCAGGGGCAAATGAAGTTATCCAAATAGGTAAAATTCACAAAGTGCCAGATCAGGTGAGTAGGGTAGGTGAGTTAATGGTTGATATGGAGTTTTTTGTCAAAAAAATCAGTGACAAGCGTCGACCGATGACACGGCGCATTATCGTGCAACAGGCGCCAGGACCCAACCTCACGGTATTGTGGTCGAGCACGACGAATGCGTGACAAAAAGACGACATCATAACACCAAGGTAAAACACAGCATTAATCGTTTGGCCAGGTGGGACGAACTCTCGGTGTACAATACCCCTCGGAATCGTAAAAACAAATCAGCATTGTCTTTATTTTGACTTCTGAAGACGACCGACTTCTGATCGTCACAGAGGTCCTTACGACCTTCTTAGAATCGCTTAAACCCCTCATGCACATTACTACGGGATAGCCACTAATCACCATAAACTTTTTTCATCATTTGAAATGTTTCAGTAAACGTTTTTCCAAGTTTAAAACAAAATTTAATATTTGCTCTTTGTTCCAAATGCATTTTACGACCGATGACCAAAAGCTGCTGTCTCTTTTTGATCGATAACATCGGTTGTAGTTATCCAATTGACTTAAAATTTTTACGAAATGTCAACAAGAGATAAAACTTTTTATTTCATATACCCACCAATAGGTGGCGCCACCAGAAATAGTTATATTTAAAAAGATCTGCTTTTTTTGCGACAGACCATGTATATGCAAATATTCACCAGATGAAAATTGCATGAGAAAGTTCTAAACTTTAATGGACATATGCAACAATATAATAATAAATAACATGTATGGATATGGTAATATGATATTACTCATACGTCATGGCGTATATTTTACATAAATAATATGCTCGTTTCCTGTCATTATATTGCTTTAAATTCTATATAAGTGGCTTATTCAAAATAAAGATAACTTTAAAATTGTGGAAAAGCAATGGACAAGCACAATAAAAGTAGAAAATAATAATAAAGCAGAAAATGCGGATTTATTTTATTTTAGTTCCAAGAAGTGAAAGCAATGGGCGGTCTTGCCATCAATATCACTAACATATTAAAAAAGCAACGTAAAGGAAATCATCTCTGGGTGTTCACAGTAACCGTCAATGAAAACGTTTAGCATTGAGCGAATAAACGAATCAGAACATAAGTAAACAAAAAATATATTTTTTTGAAATACTGACTTCTTTTTCTTTTTTACTGGCGTAGACACCGCTTACGCGATTATATACGACTTAAAAACACCGCACGAGTCGTTTATTTTTTTCCTTATTTGGCGCCAATTCGAGATACAGATCGTGAAGCCAAGTATTTTTCCACCAGGTGTTTTCAACGGATTGGAGGTCTTCCCCTTCCGGACGACATGACCCTAGCAAACGTAGCCGCTGTCTCTTAATTCGCTGAACTATGTCAATGTCGTTATGTTTCTTGTATTAACACACTGGCTAAAAGCGGAAAAAGTTTTGCAGATAAAATAAAAAAGTCTTGAAATTTTCTAGAATGCCTTAAGAAAGTCTAATGTTTAGTTGCGTGACTATGACCGAGCTCTGAGTGGATATATTCGCTTAAGCAGTTGTGGGTTTATGTTGAAAATCCATCGATATAGAGAGTAACACGAGAAGAAATTATTGGGTCGTGTTCCAAATAATGTAGACGCGCTTTTTATTGTCTAAAACATTTTATGAAATTAACTTTTCTTCATTTTAATCCAATATCTTTTGCCATCTTTCGGACAATGCATTGGTTCCACGCTCATAAAAAATTTGCCATAAAATTTAAAAAAGCCTTTAACAAACAAAACTTATTTTGTCATCTATCGAAATACATAAGGGTTAAGCGGTTAAGTTTGAAATTGGTTGAGAAAAAATGCTGTAAGGTCATCTGTTGTCATCAAATGAAATTAAATACTAAGGCGAGTGCTTTCACTGATCCATTAATCGCCGTTACTCAGTCAGTTGCCTGGTTGCCTTGAATTGAAATATCACACTATGGGCTTTATTTATTGCAATTGTTTAAGGGACAGACAAAATATTTCATCGGTTTCGCAGCGTAAAACAAAGTCGGTTTTTGGGAATTAAAAATCCTGTATCGATTGCCATTTAAACACATGTTTCAAAAAGACATAGTAATATTTTTGGAAAAGAAATTAGTTTCTGAATTATGTGAGATCTTCGATGGTGCTAAGATCGGAAAAGGTTTCTACTGCTGAAGCGTTTCCGGCCCTTCTCCGTGGATGAAACTTAAAAATAGGTTCTTTTAAACTCAGAAGATATTCTCTACAAAGCGAGCCGTTGAAAATCAAATTTTGGTTGTTTTTGGCCTGCTGGTGATTTTGATCAAGATCAAAAACGGATAAGTCGTTGAATGTAGAATGTTGACAACGATCGGATTATTTTTCTTCGAAGTGATCACTTCAGCAAATTCTAAAAATGTTGTTTGGAGAAAAATGCATTTAAAAATAAACTGAATTGAGCGACGACCTTTTAAGTGGCTGCAACTCAGAAACTATATTTGAGATATCTATTTCATATTTAAGTGTGTTATTTTTAAAGGTATAAACTATCGTAATTGGATTTTTCAAAAGTTTTCACCGGATGAGCACGGTAAGACATTTTTATATATGTCTAGACGCTTGAGGAAAACTTTTCTTACCACGCTGCATGCTATTAAGCGCCTGACTGTAATTTACTTTTACATACGTATGTCATGGCGTCATCCCACTTCTGAATATTGTCATTGCATAATTTCAGCATAATGATACTATTCCTTTTTGAATATTAACACGGTACACATGAACAGTACAAACGTATTTTTATGGTAACAAAATTAAATTTATTTAAAAGTAATTATTGAAATTAATAAAACGGAATACAAACGTAATTAATGTAATTTTTCAGCAGTCCCGTCTTCGGTGGTTGTTGATCTACGACTTCTTTCCAACGACTCACAACGAGTCGCATTTTTGGTCGCCATTAAATCAGAGGCGAATCATTCTGTCAAAATTAAACCAGAGGCGTATTTTGTGGCAAATACGCGCAGAGGCGCATTTTCGTGGCGTCCCTATGTACAGACTTGAAAGTCGAATTGTGAATCGTTTATCCCTTACTTTTGCCGATTACTATTAACAGTCGGCAGCATACTTTTAATTTCAATGCAATTTATGGTTGTTGCATGCAAAAACTTTTGAATACTCTTATTTCCGTCGCATTTTGTGGTGGTTGTTATTCTTAAGAATAAGTTACTTTAAATACATACTTTATACCTTCACATTAGGAATAGAATTTCAAAAGTTTCTTCAATAAAAATTTTTCATTATAATACCTTTAAACTTAAGTCTATTGAGGAGTATTGGATATTAAAATGTACACATACATATGATCAATCTGATCAGCTTTTTAGTATTTGCTCATGCCCGCTGAGGGGGTATTTATGCGGATGGATTTTAATCATTCCAGAAAAACTTGTTTTTGAAATATTTCTCAAGTCTGTTGGTATAAACGTTCAACGATTTTAATGGTACGAATTTATATGATTCCATCACATTTCTGGATATACATTAACTACAATAACTGCAGACCACTGTCTTGTATTATTTTTCACATAACTGTATGTCAATGCCGAAAATATTTGATAATCCTACACAGAATATAGTTGTTAATATAAATTCAGAAACGACTGTCAAAATATAAATTTGAAATATGATACATGAAAATTCATTGCTATAAGCCACTCAATCATTTCTCCCTTCTTACTGAAAAACAATCACGGTAACTAGTAATTTCGTATTCTTAAAAAAATTCTGATAGATAAATTAATAGTTATTACTTATAATTTATTTTCAAGGCTTTGAGCACAGAAGCATTATAAACTATAATAATTATAATCGAAATTTCATATGCTTAAAAGCACTCTAATTGTAGGCGAGGGTACTCGCTTAAAACCTTGAAAGTAGGGCATGTTGCTGTTGCGTGTTGAGAATGTTTACTTGTGCGAAGAAAGCAAGGCAAACATGAAAGCTAGGCCACATACATATGTACATATGTGAGAACGTTCATTGTACATTACAAACACATGGATATCACAATAGAATCTAAGCTAGTACATTGAGCACAAATATAGAGTTGGTGTGTAATAAATTATTTACTCTCTTCAAAGCACGTAGCAGATAGGATCTGAATTTAAGCTAGCTTCTGAGGATGATGCTAGCAAAATTTATGCGTATGTTTGTGAGCACATACATATGTACAAATGCTTGTGTACGTAACTCAACTGTCGAATGCTTAAGGCATTAAGAACTAAGCTGAAAAGTTAATTAGAACTTTTTGACTTAAGTTGAAATGGACACAAACAATTTCAATGTAATTCAAAAGGTTCGAGCTGAATGAACTAAAGTGAGAATGTGCCAAACTTTAATCGAACACCTTTGAGAATATTTAAATTTTTACGGATAGAAATAATAAGGTTCAAATTTCAATATATGTGTTCTTACTAACCTTACTA